>NW_026967512.1:883968-1183968 GCF_028390025.1 Pseudophryne corroboree | reverse complement strand
TCGCAGCACTTTGGCCGAGACAAATGCCCTTTTGAGACGGGCAAAAGCCGATTTGGCCTCACGAGACCAGTGAGCAACATCCGCCCCTTTCTTAGTGAGTGCCACCAAGGGCGCCACTATAGACGAAAATCCAGCGATAAATCGTCTATAAAAATTTGCAAAGCCCAGGAAACGCTGAAGCGCCTTCAAACTAGTGGGCTGCACCCAATCCAGGACTGCCTGTACCTTGGAACCCTCCATTTGGAAACCTTCTGGGGAGATAATATATCCTAGAAATGCGATTTGTTGAACTTCAAATTCGCACTTCTCCAGCTTCGCCCCAAGCCGGTGGTCTCTGAGTTTCTGGAGGACTAAGCGTACATGCTTCCGATGTTCCTCCAGGGAATGGGAGAAGATTAGGATGTCATCTAAGTATACGACCAAGAATCTATCCAAATATTCCCTGAGCACATCGTTCATGAAATCCTGGAAGACTGCCGGGGCATTACAGAGCCCAAAAGGCATCACCAAATATTCATAATGCCCTGAGTGAGTATTAAAGGCAGTCTTCCATTCATCCCCCTCTCTTATTCGGATTAGATTGTACGCACCGCGTAGGTCAATCTTAGAAAAAATGGTGGCAGTACGAAGCTGGTCAAACAAGACCGAAATGAGAGGCAGTGGGTATGAGTTTTTAATCGTGATACGGTTCAATTCCCTGAAGTCGATGCAGGGTCGCAATGAACCATCCTTTTTACCCACGAAGAAGAACCCCGACCCAACTGGAGACTGTGAAGGTCTGATAAATCCTTTAGCCAAGTTCTCCTGAATGTACTCTGCCATAGCCTGAGTCTCAGGACGTGACAGGGAGTATAACCTGCTCTTGGGAAGCTTAGCATTCGGCAACAAATTAATGGCACAGTCATAGGGGCGATGGGGAGGTAGTACCTCTGCAACTTTTTTGGAGAACACGTCCGCAAAATCTGCATAACACCCTGGCAATCCTGGCAAACTTAGCTGCGAGAGCCTGACTGGAAGGCTCAAGCAACTCCTGAAACAATCAGTACCCCAACTAAGAATCTCCCCAGAGACCCAGTCAAATTGAGGATTGTGGGCCCTTAACCAGGGTAACCCCAACACCATTGGGGCAAAAGTACAGACAGTCACATAAAAGGACAATTTTTCAGAGTGTGTGGCTCCAATAAACAAAGAAATCTGGCTAGTGCAAGAGGTAATTTTACCCTGGGATAATGGTTCCCCGTTTAACCCACAAATTTCAATTTCCGACGCCAAGGGTACTAAGGAAACAGAGTGTTTCAGGGCGAATTGGCGGTCCATAAAAACCCCGTCGGCCCCACTGTCCACAAAGGCCTCAGTCTTGACAGTTTGACCGAGGATCTTCAAGGTCACCGGAATGATAAAAGTCTTCTTGGGAAATTCTGACTTCTGGCCTGACAGGATATTTCCCATCACCCTCAGGCCCTGAAGTTTTCCGGCTTTTCTGGGCATGATACTACCACATGACCCTTATTCCCACAGTACAAACACAACCCCTGCTGTCTCCTCCGCGTCTTCTCACGCGAGGAGAGGCGGGTAGCCCCAATCTGCATAGGCTCCTCGGAAAATTCCTCAGAGTCTGAGGTTCCCTTGGGAAGGAAGGAAACCTCGGTCTCCCTTTCAAGCTTACGCTCTCTCAGCCGTCTATCAACCCGGATGGATAACTGCATAAGCTGATCCAAGCTATCAGGCAAGGGATATTGTACCAGTTGGTCTTTTATCTGGTTAGAAAGACCTCTTCGGTACTGGTGTCTCAGGGCTGGGTCATTCCACTGGGTATCATGGGCCAACCTCCGAAACTCCGTACAGTAAATCTCAACTGGCCTTCGCCCTTGCTTAAGGATCGAAATCTGAGCCTCGGCTGAGGCCGTCTTGTCAGGGTCATCATACAACATGCCCAGTGCCGTAAAAAAAGCATCAACACTTTTAAGCGACGGACAGTCAGGCTGCAACCCATATGCCCAGACCTGTGGGTCTCCTTGTAGCAAGGAAATCACTATGCCCACCCGCTGAATCTCTGACCCAGAAGACTGAGGCCTAAGCTGGAAATATAGCTTGCAGCTCTCCTTGAAACAAAAGAACTGCGAGCGATCTCCAGAAAAACGATCCGGAAGATTTACTTTCGGCTCCTTAACCCCTGAAGGTGCTGCTGCTGCGGGAGCTCTGCCAGCGGCCTGGGAGGTGTGCATTTTAATGGACAAATCACTAAATTGACGAGTCAGGACCTGCACCTGATCGACCACCTGTTGCAACGTATTTTGAGGGGTATGCTCCATATTCCCACAAAATTTCAACAGGAGTATTGGGCTGCTGAATATGTTATGCACACCAGTGCCTGCAGGAATGTACTGGTGTCAGAACTGTTATGCACTCCAGTGTCTGCAGGAATGTACTGGTGTTTGAACTGTTATGCAAAACAGATGGACTCACAGACAAACTGGGGGATATGACATAATGTACACAGAAGGTGATAGGGTAACAAAATACACACAAAGTGAACAGAGAAGCCCAGAGGCTAAGGAACTGGGTATCTCCCTTGTATTAGAACTGCTCAGATGGAAAAGCAAGATGTTGTGTTTTAATACGTAGAGAACCCGAAATGCTGTTGCTAAGGGCAACAGCAAAACCCTAAAGGGTTACCAACGGGTGTGGCAGTAAACTCCTTGGTCAGAGATGGAATGATAGACACAAGGAGAATCTCCACAATCCTAATTCTCACTTGCAGTGCACAGGTTCAGTTTACTGCCACTAAACTGACCCCTGACACCTAGCACAGTGAGACAGGATTAGACAGGCAAGTCTTAGAATACAGCCGCAAACTTGCTAAGTTCACAGAGTAGTAACAGAACTCTAGCAAGCTAAACGACTGACTCCAGTCTTACTGCTAGGTCTGGATTGGCAGAGTGTAATACCAAATCCCCAGGCCTATTTGCAGTAAGCAACAAACAAATACAAAGCTACACAGTACTGGCTAACTTTCATGAACTGACTAACCAACAAAGATTCAGCAGCATCTGCTTACCCTGAAAAGAGGCCTCATAAAGCAGGTGCTGTCCACGCCCCACTCAGACCTCACAGACTGTGAGCACAAAAACCAGCACCGGATCCCCTGCCGTGCACAGAGCCTATAACCACTGCACAGCAAAAGACCCGAACCGGAGTATCAGCTGCGCTCAGGTTACACCACTAGCACTTGTCTCCCGGTTGCCATGATGACGTGGCAGCACAGGGCAGGAGACCCTAACAATTATACTCCTGCTCTCCCCCTCACATCATGTCACTGACCAGCCCAGAGATCTGACCAGTCTCCTCCCCACACTCTCTGGTGTATCTCATACATCAGGAGCCATCAGCCCCTATTATACTCCTGCTCTCCCCTCACATCATGTCACTGTGTGTCACCAGCCCAGAGATCTGACCAGTCTACTCCCCACACTCTCTGGTGTATCTCATACATCGGGAGCCATCAGCCCCTATTATACTCCTGCTCTCCTCCTCACATCATGTCACTGTGTGTTACCAGCCCAGAGATCTGACCAGTCTCCTCCCCACACTCTCTGGTGTATCTCATACATCAGGAGCCACCAGCCCCTATTATACTCCTGCTCTCCTCCTCACATCATGTCTCTATGTGTTACCAGCCCAGAGATCTGACCAGTCTCCTCCCCACACACTCTGGTGTATCTCATACATCAGGAGACATCAGCCCCTATTATACTCCTGCTCTACCCCTCACATCATGTCACTGTGTGTTACCAGCCCAGAGACCTGACCAGTCTCCTCCCCACACTCTCTGGTGTATCTCATACATCAGGAGCCATCAGCCCCTATTATACTCCTGCTCTCCTCCTCACATCATGTCACTGTGTGTTACCAGCCCAGAGATCTGACCAGTCTCCTCCCCACACTCTCTGGTGTAACTCATACATCAGGAGTCATCAGCCCCTATTATACTCCTGCTCTCCCCCTCACATCATCTCACTGTGTGTTACCAGCACAGAGATCTGACCAGTCTCCTCCCCACACTCTCTGGTGTATCTCATACATCAGGAGACATAAGCCCCTATTATACTCCTGCTCTACCCTCACATCATGTCACTGTGTGTTACAAGCCCAGATATATGACCAGTCTCCTCCCCACACTCTCTGGTGTATCTCATACATCAGGAGCCATCAGCCCCTGTTATACTCCTGCTCTCCCCCTCACATCATGTCACTGTGTGTTACCAGCCCAGAGACCTGACCAGTCTCCTCCCCACACTCTCTGGTGTATCTCATACATCAGGAGCCATCAGCCCCTATTATACTCCTGCTCTCCCCCTCACATCATGTCACTGTGTGTTACCAGCCCAGAGATCTGACCAGTCTCCTCCCCACACTCTCTGGTGTATCTCATACATCAGGAGCCATCAGCCCCTATTATACTCCTGCTCTCCCCCTCACATCATGTCACTGACCAGCCCAGAGATCTGACCAGTCTCCTCCCCACACTCTCTGGTGTATCTCATACATCAGGAGCCATCAGCCCCTATTATACTCCTGCTCTCCCCTCACATCATGTCACTGTGTGTCACCAGCCCAGAGATCTGACCGGTCTACTCCCCACACTCTCTGGTGTATCTCATACATCAGGAGCCATCAGCCCCTATTATACTCCTGCTCTCCCCCTCACATCATGTCACTGTGTGTTACCAGCCCAGAGATCTGACCAGTCTCCTCCCCACACTCTCTGGTGTATCTCATACATCAGGAGTCATCAGCCCCTATTATACTCCTGCTCTCCTCCTCACATCATGTCACTGTGTGTTACCAGCCCAGAGATCTGACCAGTCTCCTCCCCACACTCTCTGGTGTATCTCATACATCAGGAGCCATCAGCCCCTATTATACTCCTGCTCTCCCCCTCACATCATGTCACTGACCAGCCCAGAGATCTGACCAGTCTCCTCCCCACACTCTCTGGTGTATCTCATACATCAGGAGCCATCAGCCCCTATTATACTCCTGCTCTCCCCTCACATCATGTCACTGTGTGTCACCAGCCCAGAGATCTGACCAGTCTACTCCCCACACTCTCTGGTGTATCTCATACATCAGGAGCCATCAGCCCCTATTATACTCCTGCTCTCCCCCTCACATCATCTCACTGTGTGTTACCAGCCCAGAGATCTGACCAGTCTCCTCCCCACACTCTCTGGTGTATCTCATACATCAGGAGTCATCAGCCCCTATTATACTCCTGCTCTCCCCCTCACATCATCTCACTGTGTGTTACCAGCCCAGAGATCTGACCAGTCTCCTCCCCACACTCTCTGGTGTATCTCATACATCAGGAGACATAAGCCCCTATTATACTCCTGCTCTCCCCCTCACATCATGTCACTGTGTGTTACCAGCCCAGAGATCTGACCAGTCTCCTCCCCACACTCTCTGGTGTATCTCATACATCAGGAGACATCAGCCCCTATTATACTCCTGCTCTCCCCCTCACATCATGTCACTGTATGTTACCAGCCCAGAGATCTGACCAGTCTCCTCCCCACACTCTCTGGTGTATCTCATACATCAGGAGCCATCAGCCCCTATTATACTCCTGCTCTCCCCCTCACATCATGTCCCTGTGTGTTACCAGCCCAGAGATCTGACCAATCTCCTCCCCACACTCTCTGGTGTATCTCATACATCAGGAGACATAAGCCCCTATTATACTCCTGCTCTCCTCCTCACATCATGTCACTGTGTGTTACCAGCCCAGAGATCTGACCAATCTCCTCCCCACACTCTCTGGTGTATCTCATACATCAGGAGACATCAGCCCCTATTATACTCCTGCTCTCCCCCTCACATCATGTCACTGTGTGTTACCAGCCCAGAGATCTGACCAATCTCCTCCCCACACTCTCTGGTGTATCTCATACATCAGGAGACATACGCCCCTATTATACTCCTGCTCTCCTCCTCACATCATGTCCCTGTGTGTTACCAGCCCAGAGATCTGACCAATCTCCTCCCCACACTCTCTGGTGTATCTCATACATCAGGAGCCATCAGCCCCTATTATACTCCTGCTCTCCCCCTCACATCATGTCCCTGTGTGTTACCAGCCCAGAGATCTGACCAGTCTCCTCCCCACACTCTCTGGTGTATCTCATACATCAGGAGACATAAGCCCCTATTATACTCCTGCTCTCCCCCTCACATCATGTCACTGTGTGTTACCAGCCCAGAGATCTGACCAGTCTCCTCCCCACACTCTCTGGTGTATCTCATACATCAGGAGACATCAGCCCCTATTATACTCCTGCTCTCCCCCTCACATCATGTCACTGTGTGTTACCAGCCCAGAGATCTGACCAGTCTCCTCCCCACACTCTCTGGTGTATCTCATACATCAGGATCCATCAGCCCCTATTATACTCCTGCTCTCCCCCTCACATCATGTCCCTGTGTGTTACCAGCCCAGAGATCTGACCAATCTCCTCCCCACACTCTCTGGTGTATCTCATACATCAGGAGACATAAGCCCCTATTATACTCCTGCTCTCCTCCTCACATCATGTCACTGTGTGTTACCAGCCCAGAGATCTGACCAATCTCCTCCCCACACTCTCTGGTGTATCTCATACATCAGGAGACATCAGCCCCTATTATACTCCTGCTCTCCCCCTCACATCATGTCACTGTGTGTTACCAGCCCAGAGATCTGACCAGTCTCCTCCCCACACTCTCTGGTGTATCTCATACATCAGGAGACATCAGCCCCTATTATACTCCTGCTCTCCCCCTCACATCATGTCACTGTGTGTTACCAGCCCAGAGATCTGACCAGTCTCCTCCCCACACTCTCTGGTGTATCTCATACATCAGGAGACATCAGCCCCTATTATACTCCTGCTCTCCCCCTCACATCATGTCACTGTGTTACCAGCCCAGAGATCTGACCAGTCTCCTCCCCACACTCTCTGGTGTATCTCATACATCAGGAGTCATCAGCCCCTATTATACTCCTGCTCTCCTCCTCACATCATGTCCCTGTGTGTTACCAGCCCAGAGATCTGACCAATCTCCTCCCCACACTCTCTGGTGTATCTCATACATCAGGAGCCATCAGCCCCTATTATACTCCTGCTCTCCCCCTCCCATCATGTCACTGTGTGTTACCAGCCCAGTTGGTTACTGGTCTCTTCAGGCGTCATAAAAACCATGGTGGCGGAAATGTCATCCCAGCTCGCTGGTAATAATCAAAAGACACAACAACTGCAGCAGGCTGTAGCAGACCTAAAGTCCCTTTGGAAGACGCTGCAGTACAGCATTCATTTCTCTTACGTCCTAGAGGATGCTGGGTTTCCATTTAGTACCATGGGGTATAGACGGGTCCACTAGGAGCCAAGGGCACTTTAAGAAATTAAAAGTGTGGGCTGGCTCCTCCCTCTATGCCCCTCCTACCAGACTCAGTTTAGAAAATGTGCCCGGAGGAGCTGGTCACAGATAGGAGAGCTCCTGAGGAGTTTTTCTGTTTATTATTTTACAGGCAGGCTGGGTGTCACCAGCATGTCTGCTTCGTGGCACTTAGGGGGGAGAACGGCCCAACTTCCTGAAGAGTTAATGGTCCCGTTACTCCGCTGACCGGACACTGAGCTCCTGAGGGTCCTACTCGCAATCCCCACGGCGAGCGTACAGACCCGCAGCACGCCGCCACCCCTAACAGAGCCAGAAGTAAGAAGAGTGGTGAGTATAATGCTGGCGTCCCAGCTAGTGGTTCACCAGCACAGATGGCGGCACATGGGTAGGAGCGCAGCGCTGCAAGGCTGTTGCTCCAGGCTTTCAGTACACACTGAGGTGTGATCGTGCTGAGGGGCGAGCTGATAGTTACAATACCCAGGACACTGGCAGATACAGCCTCACAGGGGTCTTATCCATCGTGTAAGCAAAAAAATACCTCAGGCCAGTATAAAATGCGGGAAGACCGTGCGCCATTAAGGGGGCGGAGCCTTTACTATGAGCAGATCCAGCAGCTCACCAGCGCCATTTTCTCTCTACAGCTCACACAGAAAACGCTGCCCCTCCATATCAACTCCAGACTACCTCAGAGGTACCAGGAGGTTATAGAGGGGGGGCAGCAGTTATATCCTTACTAATACCCTACTAAGGGTATTTAGTCTGTGCCTGGGTGAGTTATTTGTTAGCTACAGGGGCTCTGTGTGGCTGGTGTCCTCATTCCTCTGTGACTCTCTAAAGGGCTCTGTGTGGAATTGTGCTTACTGCATATTCTGTGTGTGTGTGTGTGTGTGTGTGTGTGTGTGTGTGTGTTTGTGTGTGTTTGTGTGTGTGTATACCTCACATTACAATGTCCAAGGAGTATGTTTCCTGCACAGCAGAATGTTTTTCCTCCCCAGGGGGATCCCTACAGTGTACTCAGGACAGTACACATTCTCAGGCTACTGGGTCTGAACCGCCTTGGCTGGACTCCATAAGGGGGATGATTACTAATATTTCTAATAAACTCTCCCATACTGAGAAGGAGACGCAGTATTTGAGAAAGTCTGTGGAGAACCTGATGAATAAAGATTCAGCTCCCACACCTGCGCCGCTAACCCCTCCCATTTATCCACATAAGCGTACACTGGCCCAGATATTGCAGGCTGACACTGATGACGATGCCTCAGATACAGGTGACGGTGAGGTGGATCTGGGGGGAAGGGGGGCGGCTCTCGCTCTAGGGGTGCAGGCTCTGACAGAGGCCATCAGGGATGTATTGCAGATCTCAGAAAAAGTAACAGTAGAAGAGGAGGAATCTTATTTTAATGTAAAAAAGATCCTCGGTTACTTTCCCTGCGTCAAAAGAGTTACGTTCTCTTTTTGCAGAAACTTGGGTAAATCCAGAGAAAAAGTTTAAAATCCCTAAAAGATTGCTCAGCTCATTTCCTTTCCCTCAGGATGATAGGAAGAAATGGGAAAATCCACCGATAGTGGACACCTCTGTATCTAGATTGTCACGTAAAATTATTTTACCTGTCCCAGGCGCAGCCTCCTTAAAGGATACGACTGACCGCGGAATTGAGACCACACTCAAATCTCTGTACACAGCTGCTGGGGTGGCAAAATGGTCAGGTAACCTAATTGATGATTTAGGTTCTCTGCATAGGAGTGACATTACTCTTGCATCACATTCAGGACTCTGCAAATGTTATGGTGAAGGCCATGAAGGAAATTGGCCTGCTCAACGCACGTGTCAGTGTCCGCACGCAGAGGCTTATGGCTACGCTAATAGACTGCGGATTCCAGGAGAAGCGTGGAGAGCCTGCCCTTCACAGGTGAGGCCTTGTTCGGAGATGAACTGGATACCTGGATATTCAAGGCGACTGCGGGTAGGTCGACACATCTTCTTTCCGCAGCAACCCCAGCTAGAAAATCATATTCTGCCCCTACGTTGCAGTCCTTTCGGGCAGCAAAATTTAAAAACATATCCAAAGGTTCCCCCACTGCCTTTAGAGGTGGTCGAGGAAAATCCAGAAAACCTGCAACTACAGGTTCTCAAGAACAGAGCTCAGGTTCTGCTTCCTGAAAGTCTTCAGCATGACGGTGGACCACACTGCCTGAAGAACAGGCAGGTGGGAGAACGTTTAAAGGATTTCAGTCATATCTGGGCAACATCATGCTTAAATCCCTGGGTCAAAGATCTTATTGCCCATGGATACAGACTGAAGTTTCAAGAACTCCCACCTCACAGAATTTTTCAAATCAGGATTACCAGCTTCTCGGGAAGCAAGTACAATCCTGCAACAGGCAATTCAAAAGTTGGTTCAGACACAGGTCATTGTCCCAGTTCCACCTCAGCTATAGAACAAGGGTTATTTCTCTTACGTCCTAGAGGATGCTGGGGACTCCGTAAGGACCATAGGGTTTAGACGGGCTCCGCAGGCGATAGGGGACCTAAAAGAACTTTGACTATGGGTGTGCACTGGCTCCTCCCTCTATGCCCCTCATCCAGACCTCAGTTAGATTCTGTGCCCAGAGGAGAAAGGGTACAATGCAGAGAGCTCTCCAGAGTTTTCTGTTTTGAAGAATTTTGTTAGGTTTTTTATTTTCAGGGAGTCCTGTTGGCAACAGGCTCCCTGCATCGTGGGACTGAGGAGGGAGAAGCAGGGCTGGCTTTACGGTTGGGCTCTGTTTCTTAGGCTACTGGACACCATTAACTCCAGAGGGAGTCGGAACACAGGTCTCACCTGGGGTTCGTCCCGGAGCCGCGCCCCCGTCCTCACAGATGCCGAAGATAGAAGCCGGGTGAGTATGAGAAGGCAAAGAAGACATCAGGCGGCAGAAGACATCAGATCTTCATGAGGTAAGACATTGCTCCCAGTCACACACACACAAGCAGGCACTGAAGGGTGCAGGGCGCAGGGGGGCGCCCTGGGCAGCAAGTTTCCTCATTTTTTGGCAATATAAAGCAGGATAAGGCTGTGGGACAGTAAATTCTAAAATCCCCCGACATTTTTTATATAGAATTACTGCGACCGAAGCCCGCCGTCGGGTGGGCGGGGCTTGATCCTCAGCACTAACCAGCGCCATTTTCTCCACAGAAACTGCATGAGATACGCTGGCTCCCTGATCTCTCCCCTGCTGAACTTCACAGGCTGGAAAAGAGAGGAGGGGGCACTTTGGCGACGCAGTGAGTGGGAATTAAGGTTATATATATAAAAAGCGCTATCTGGTCATATATATTCCAGTGTTTTTTAGCGCTGGGTGTGTGCTGGCATACTCTCTCTCTGTCTCTCCTAAGGGCCTGGTTGGGGTTTTGTCCCCTTATAGGTTAATCCCTGTGTGTGGGGGGTGTCGGTACGTGTGTGTCGACATGTCTGAGGCAGAAGACTTCTCCAAGGAGGAGGTGGAGCAAATGAGTGGTGTGTCCCTGTCGGTTGTGCTGACTCAGAAATGGATGGACATGTGGCATATGTTGAATGCAAGTGTGGCATCTTTACATAAAAGGCTTGATAAGGCTGAATTAGGGGGGACATCGGGGTCAATCCTCGGATTGGACCGACTCACAGGGCCCGTCGGGGTGTCAAAAGCGTCCCTTAACACAAGACACTACTACCGACACGGATTCTGATTCCAGTGTTGACTATGACGAAGTAAAATTGCACCCTAGGGTGACTAAAACCATTCAGTGTATGATTGTGGCAATAAGGGATGTCTTGCATATTGAGGATGAACCTTCGGTCCCCGACACAAGGGTACACATGTTTAAGGGAAAGAAACAGATTATTAATTTTCCCACATCTCATGAATTAAATGATTTCTTTGGGAAAGCTTGGGAGACTCCGGAAAAGAGACCGCAGATCCCCAAAAGAATTTATATGGCATACCCCTTCCTAAACAGGACAGGGAGATTTGGGATCAGACCAGAATCCCTGGGTGTTGGAAATAGTTTCCCAGGGTTACAAACTGGAATTCGAGGAGGTGCCCCCGCACCGATTTTTCAAATCGACCCTACCAGCTTCCACATCGGAAAGGGATGTAGTGTTAGCTGCAATTTAAACGCTGTGTATACAGCAAGTGATAATCAAGGTTCCCCTGCACCAGCAGGGAAGAGGTTACTACTCAACCCTATTTGTGGTCCCGAAACCGGACGGTTCAGTCAAACCTATTTTGAATCTGAAATCCCTAAACCTGTACATAAAAAGATTCAAATTCAAAATGGAATCACTCAGAGCGATAATAGCCAACATGGAGGAGGGGGAGTTTATGGTGTCTCTGGACATAAAGGATGCGTACCTTCATGTCCCCATATATGCCCCCCATCAGGAATACCTGAGATTCGCTGTACAGGATTGTCATTACCAATTTCAGACGTTGCCGTTTGGACTTTCCACGGCCCCGAGGATTTTCACCAAGATAATGGAGGAAATGATGGTGGTCCTGCGCAAGCATGGAGTCACAATTATCCCATACTTGGACGATCTCCTGATAAAAGCGAGATCAAGGGACAAATTGCTGAGCAGTGTGGCGCTCTCTCTGAGAGTGCTCCCAGCAACACGGTTGGATTCTAAATCTACCGAAGTCACAGTTGATTCCGACAACTCGACTACCGTTCCTAGGTGTGATACTGGATACGGAACAAATGAAGGTCTTCCTTCCAATGGAGAAAGCCCAGGACATCCAGAACATGGTCAGAGACCTGCTGAAACCGAAAAGGGTATCTGTTCACCAGTGCACTCGAGTTCTGGGAAAAATGGTGGCGGCCAATGAGGCCATTCCATTCGGAAGGTTCCATGCAAAGACTTTTCAATGGGACCTTCTGGACAAGTGGTCCGGGTCTCATCTACACTTACATCGAAAAATGATTCTGTCACCAGGGGCCAGGGTGTCTCTCCTGTGGTGGTTGCAAAGTGCTCACCTACTAGAGGGTCGCAGATTCGGAATTCAGGATTGGATCCTGGTTACCACGGACGCGAGCCTCCGAGGATGGGGAGCAGTCACACAAGGAAGAAATTTTCAGGGACTTTGGTCAGACCAGGAGTCATGTCTACACATCACTGTGTTGGAACTCAGGGCCATATACAACGGCCTTCGACAAGCGGAGTCTTCTTCAAAATCTACCGGTTCTGATTCAGTCAGACAATGCCACAGCAGTGGCTCATGTGAACTGCCAAGGCGGGACAAAAAGCAGAGTCGCGATGGCGGAAGCCACCAGGATTCTTCGCTGGGCGGAAAATCACGTGAGCGCTCTGTCGGCTGTCTTCATTCCGGGAGTGGACAAATGGGAAGCAGACTTCCTCAGCAGACACGATCTCCATCCAGGAGAGTGGGGACTTCATCAAGAAGTCTTTGCAGACATAATACGTCTTTGGGGAACTCCTCAAATAGACATGATGGCGTCACGCCTCAACAAAAAAACGTCGGAGGTATTGTGCCAGGTCTCGGGACCCTCAGGCAGTAGCAGTAGACGCTCTGATAACACCGGGGGTGTTCAAATTGGTCTACGTGTTTCCTCCTCTTCCTCTCATCACAAAAGTGTTGAGGATCATAAGACAAAGAAGAGTACAGACTGGCCTCGAAGGGCCTGGTACTCAGATCTACAAGAGATTCTCACAGGAGATCCCTGGCCTCTTCCTCTGAGGGAAGACCTGTTGCAACAGGGGCCCTGTCTATTTCAAGACTTACCGCGGTTACATTTGACGGCATGGCGGTTGAACCCCGAATCCTAGCAAAAAAGGGGATTCCGGAAGAGGTCATCCTTACTTTAATAAAGGAGGTGACGGTAAAACATTATCACCGTATCTGGCAAAAGTATGTGTCTTGGTGTGAGACCAAGAATGCACCTACGGAAGATTTTCATCTGGGTCATTTTCTCCACATTCTACAAACAGGAGTGGATATGGGCCTGAAATTAGGCTCTGTTAAGGTTCAGATTTCGGCCCTCTCGATTTTCTTTCAGAAGGAATTGGCTTCTCTTCCAGAAGTCCAGACGTTTGTAAAGGGAGTGCTTCACATCCAGCCCCCTTTTGTGCCTCCACCATGGGATCTCAACGTAGTGTTGCAGTTCCTAAAATCACACTGGTTTGAACCGCTAAACAAGGTTGAGTTTAAATTTCTTACTTGGAAGGTGGACATGTTGTTGGCCTTGGCATCAGCAAGGCGAGTATCAGAATTGGCGGATTTGTCACACAAAAGCCCCTACTTGATTTTTCATGTGGATCGAGCTGAATTGAGGACACGACCGCAAGTTTTGCCTAAGGTGGTTTTTTCATTCCATGTGAATCAACCTATTGTGGTGCCTGTGGCTACAAGTGACCTGGAGGATTCCAGATCCCTGGACGTAGTCAGGGCCTTAAAGATTTATGTAGCCAGGACGGCTAGAATTAGGAAAACAGAGGCTCTGTTTGTCCTGTATGTGGCCAATAAGATTGGCGCACCTGCTTCGAAGCAGACTATTGCTCGCTGGATCTGTAATACGATTCAGCAGGCTCACTCTATGGCTGGATTGCCGGTTCCAAATTCGGTTAAGGCCCATTCCACTAGGAAGGTGAGCTCTTCTTAGGCGGCTGCCCGAGGCGTCTCGGCATTACAACTTTGCCGAGCGGCGACTTGGTCGGGGTCAAACACTTTTGCTAAATTCTACAAGTTTGATACCCTGGCTGATGAGGACCTAGCGTTTGCTCAGTCGGTGCTGCAGAGTCATACGCACTCTCCTGCCCGATTGGATGCTTTGGTATAAACCCCATGGTCCTTACGGAGTCCCTCTAGGAAGTAAGAGAAAATAAGATTTTAAACCTACCGGTAAATCTATTTCTTGTCAAAGTCGAAAAATATTGTGATTCACAATGCCTTGTACTAACCCCAATGCACATGCCCGCTGCTCGTGCACCCACTCCCCCGTGCGTACGCATCCCCTCAGGTTGCGTAGGGGACGCTCCTACGTCTCCTGCGCATTGAGATGTGTATTTACGGCGGAGTTTGTGAGCGTCTAGCGAGCGACTCGATCGCTACATATTTAACCAATATAGGGGTATATGCAATTGCGGTCGAATTCCCGAAATTGTCGAATTTCGGGTCATTTTCGACCAAAAAAAAAAATCGCCTATGCAATTCAGTGCTTTCCGACCAAAAAACAGACTTTCAAAATTCGACTTTTTGAAATTCGAATTTTTGCAAATTCGACTTTTCTGCAATGATACAAGTGCTGCAATTCGACCAAAGCATATTCAATTCAAGTTTGGAAATTCGACAGCAGTGCTTTTAGACAGCAAATTCGTCATTTTCAATCTGCCACACTGTGGAGGGTGAAAACAAATAAAAAAAATGTAAACATTTTTTTTTTTGTGTTTTTTTTTTTTGTGAATAGCAGATCTATTTATATTAGAAGGGATTAGGTACTTTTTTTTTTTTTTTTTGGAGGCACAAATATTATTTATATATTTTTTAAAATATTATTTATTTATTTATTTTTTTAATGCTGGAACGGTAAAATCATTAAAAAAAATGGCGTGGGGTCCCCCCTCCAAAGCATAACCAGCCTCGGGCTCTTCGAGCTGGTCCTGGTTCTAAAAATGCGGGGGAAAAATTGACAGGGGATCCCCCGTATTTTTAAAACCAGCACCGGGCTCTGCGCCTGGTGCTGGTGCCAAAAATACGGGGGACAAAAAGAGTAGGGGTCCCCCGTATTTTTAACACCAGCATCGGGCTCCACTAGCTGGACAGATAATGCCACAGCCGGGGGTCACTTTTATGCCGTGCCCTGCGGCCGTGGCATTAAATATCCAACTAGTCACCCCTGGCCGGGGTACCCTGGGGGAGTGGGGACCCCTTCAATCAAGGGGTCCCCCCCCCAGCCACCCAAGGGCCAGGGGTGAAGCCCGAGGCTGTCCCCCCCCCCATCCAATGGGCTGCGGATGGGGGGGCTGATAGCCTTTTGTGATAATAAAAATATATTGTTTTTTCCAGTAGTACTACAAGTCCCAGCAAGCCTCCCCGCAAGCTGGTACTTGGAGAACCACAAGTACCAGCATGCAGGAGAAAAGCGGGCCCGCTGGTACCTGTAGTACTACTGGGGAAAAAATACCCAAATAAAAACAGGAGACACACACCGTCGACAGTAAAACTTTATTTCATACGTCGACACACACATACTTACCTATGTTCACACGCCGACATCGGTCCTCTTCTCCATGTAGAATCCACGGATACCTGAAAAGAAAAGTTCAATATACTCACCTCAGCCATGGTCCAGAGATAAATCCACGTACTTGGCAAAAAAACAAACCGCAAATACCCGACCACCGGACTGAAAGGGGTTCCATGCTGACACATGGGACACCTTTCCACGAATGAGACCTGTCAGTGACAGCTGTCACAGAAAGGTCTCTAAGCCAATCAGGAAGCGCAACTTCGTTGCGCTCACCTGATTGGCTGTGCGCTGTCTGAACTCAGACAGCGCATCGCACAGCCCCGTCCATTATATTCAATGGTGGGAACTTAGCGGCTAGCGGTGAGGTCACCCGCCGGTCAACGGCTGACCGGCGGGTGACCCCACCGCTACCCGCAAAGTTCCCACCATTGAAAGTAATGGAGCGGCTTTGCGATGCGCTGTCACAGTACAGACAGCGCACAGCCAATCAGGTGAGCGCCACGGAAGTAGCGATTCCTGATTGGCTGAAGGGACTTCAGTGACAGGAGTCACGTGATGTCCCGGCATTCGGGAGAAAGGGGTCTGATGTGAAAGCATTGGACCCCTTTCAGTCCGGTATGGAGCGGGTATTTGCGTTTTTTTTTTTTTTTACAAGTACGTGGATTTATCTCTCTGGACGCTGGAAGGTGAGTATAATTTTTTCACAGGTACCCTCGGATCGTCGGAGACCGTGGCAGTCGGCGTGTCAACATAGGTAAGTATGTGTGTGTCGGCAGTGTGTAATAAAGTTTTACTATCAAGGTGTCTGTGTCCTGTTTTTATTTGGGTATTTTTTTCCCAGTAGCACTACAGGTACCAGCGTGCCCGTTTTTCACCCGCATGCTGGTACTTGTGGTTCTCCAAGTACCAGCTTGCGGGGGAGGCTTGCTGGGACTTGTAGTACTACTGGAAAAAACAATATCTTTTTATTATCACAAAAGGCTATCAGCCCCCCCATCCGCAGCCCATTGGATGGGGGGGGGGACAGCCTCGGGCTTCACCCCTGGCCCTTGGGTGGCTGGGGGGGACCCCTTGATTGAAGGGGTCCCCACTCCCCCAGGGTACCCCGGCCAGGGGTGACTAGTTGGATATTTGATGCCACGGCCGCAGGGCACGGCATAAAAGTGACCCCCGGCTGTGGCATTATCTGTCCAGCTAGTGGAGCCCGATGCTGGTGTTAAAAATACGGGGGACCCCTACTCTTTTTGTCCCCCGTATTTTTGGCACCAGCACCAGGCGCAGAGCCCGGTGCTGGTTTTAAAAATACGGGGGATCCCTGGCCAATTTTTCCCCGGATTTTTAGAACCAGGACCAGCTCGATGAGCCAGAGGCTGGTTATGCTTTGGAGGGGGGACCCCACGCCATTTTTTTTTCCGGGTTTTTCCCGGTTTTTACCGTTTTTTAAAATCGCGGCAAAATCCGCCAAATCGGCCGATTTTCGCCCGCGATTCTGGCGAATCCGTTTTTCATTGAATATGGTGAATTCCGGCAGGCACCTGCCGGAATTCACCTGGCGAATTGAGTCGGAAAAAAAAAAGGCGAAAAATTGCCGCGATTCGCCGTGAATTGCATATACCCCATAGTGTGTTTTGTAGATAATATTCCCCTAAATAATGTCTGCGAGTATGTATAGTGTAAATGCTTCGTGGACATGGGGATTCCTCTTTGCATAATACGAAGGGTCAGACAAAGGTTGAACGATGGTGTTTAGTATCAATCTGCAGAGTATTTTATTAGAAACATTCCGGTGTTGGTTAGGAAGAGATTGTTTGCTCCTGCGTATAGTTATGTATAAAAGTAGTTTACAGACATTTACTGTATTTGCAGTTCATTATCCATGCGGTGGGAATCCTGAGGATACCTCCCACCTGAGCAGTTTGAAATAGTCACAGCCCACCTGTTCGAATCCACCTATGACCTTTTGTTATAATGCAGAGACACATTCCTGTGTCCAATGGACAATGAGATTGTAGGGACCATTGTATTGTACTGTAGGGTGTGTATATAAAGGCCACAGTTCCCTGACCGGCCAGTACTCTCTCTCATCAACGATCATCTGCTTGATATCGGAGGTCTGGGTCCGGGTTGCGCATGCAAGTATTCCCACGTATGGTATGTTCTCTGTAGCCACTTTGTTACCTTTTGTGTATGCCATTCATTCTCACTCTGTGTACTTGTGTTTACGATCGTTCGCTATTGTTTATATTTGTTTCATGTTATTCTGTTTAGTTATTAATGTTAGGTCTGTAGTGTATAAGCTGTAACTGTTTTTCTCTGACGTCCTAGTGGATGCTGGGAACTCCGAAAGGACCATGGGGAATAGCGGCTCCGCAGGAGACTGGGCACAACTAAAAGAAAGCTTTTAGACTACCTGGTGTGCACTGGCTCCTCCCACTATGACCCTCCTCCAAGCCTCAGTTAGATTTTTGTGCCGAGCTGGATGCACACTAGGGGCTCTGCTGAGCTCCTAGAAAGAAAGTATATTTTAGGTTTTTTATTTTACAGTGAGACCTGCTGGCAACAGGCTCACTGCAACGAGGGATTAAGGGGAGAAGAAGCGAACCTACCTGCTTGCAGCTAGCTTGGGCTTCTTAGGCTACTGGACACCATTAGCTCCAGAGGGATCGACCGCAGGACCCATCCTTGATGTTCGGTCCCGGAGCCGCGCCGCCGTCCCCCTTACAGAGCCAGAAGCAAGAAGAGGTCCGGAAAATCAGCGGCAGAAGACTTCAGTCTTCACCAAGGTAGCCAAAGTAGCCATTGCTCCTCATGCACACCTCACACTCCGGTCACTGGTGGGTGCAGGGTGCTGGGGGGGGCGACCTGAGCAGCAATAAAAACACCTTGGATGGCTAAATAATCACAATATATAGCCCCAGAGGCTATATATGTGATAATTACCCCTGCCAGAATCCATAAAAAAGCGGGAGAAAAGTCAGCCGAAAAAGGGGCGGAGCCATCTCCCTCAGCACACTGGCACCATTTATCCCTCACAGCTCCGCTGGAAGGAAGCTCCCTGGCTCTCCCCTGCAGTCTGCACTACAGAAGGGTAAAAAAGAGAGGGGGGGCACTAAATTTAGGCGCAGTATAAAGATTATAGCAGCTATAGGGGATATAATTCAGTTAGTCCCTGTATTATATAGCGCTCTGGTGTGTGCTGGCATACTCTCTCTCTCTGTCTCCCCAAAGGGCTTTGTGGGGTCCTGTCCTCTGTTAGACCATTCCCTGTGTGTGTGCGGTGTGTCGGTACGGCTGTGTCGACATGTTTGATGAGGAACATTATGTGGAGGCGGAGCAGTTGCCTATAAATGTGATGTCACCCCGTGCGGGGCAGACACCTGAGTGGATGGACTTATGGAAGTAATTACGTGCAAGTGTAGACTCCTTACATAAAAAATTTGACGACATGCCAAATGCGGGACAGCCAGCTTCTCAGCTCGTGCCTGCCCAGGCGTCTCAAAGGCCATCAGGGGCTCTAAAGCGCCCGCTACCTCTGATGGCAGACACAGATGTCGACACGGATACTGATACCAGTGTCGACAATGAAGAGTCAAATTTAATGTCCACTAGGGCCATTCGTTGCATGATTGAGGCAATGAAAGAGGTATTACACATTTCTGATATAAACCCAGGTACCACAAAAAAGGGTATTATGTTTGGGGAGAAAAAACTACCAATAGTTTTTCCCCCATCTGAAGAATTAAATGAAGTGTAAAGAAGCGTGGGCTTCCCCCGATAAAAAATTGGTAATTTCTAAAAAGTTACTAATGGCGTACCCTTTCCCGCCAGAGGATAGGTCACGTTGGGAAACACCCCCTAGGGTGGATAAAGCGCTCACACGTTTGTCAAAAAAGATGGCACTATCATCTCCGGATACGGCCGCCCTAAAGGAGCCTGCTGATAGAAAGCAGGAGGCCATCCTGAAGTCTGTATATACACACTCAGGCATTATACTTAGACCAGCTATTGCTTCGGCATGGATGTGCAGCGCTGCAGCTGCGTGGTCAGATTCCCTGTCGGAAAATATTGACACCCTAGACAGGGACACTATTCTGCTAACCATAGAGCATATAGTCTTATACATGAGAGATGCACAGAGGGAGATCTGCCGGCTGGCATCTAAGATAAGTGCATTGTGCATTGTCCATTTCTGCTAGGAGAGGCTTATGGACTCGGCAGTGGACAGGGGATGCAGATTCGAAAAGGCACATAGAAGTTTTTCCTTATAAGGGTGAGGAATTATTCGGGGATGGTCTCTCAGACCTAGTTTCCACAGCAACAGCTGGGAAGTCAGCTTTTTTGCCCCATGTTCCCTCACAGCCTAAGAAAGCGCCGTTTTATCAGGTACAGTCCTTTCGACCCCAGAAAAACTGGCGGGGAAAAGGCGGGTAGGGGAAAAAGGCTGCAACAAACAGCAGGTTCCCTGGAACAAAAGTCCTCCCCCGCTTCTACCAAGTCCGCCGCATGACGGTGGGGCTTCACAGGCGGAGCCAGGTACGGTGGGGGGCCGCCTCAAAAATTTCAGCGATCAGTGGGCTCGCTCACAGGTGGATCCCTGGATCCTCCAAGTAGTATCTCAGGGGTACAAGCTGGAATTCGAGGCGCCTCCCCCCTGCCGTTTCCACAAATCTGCCTTGCCGATTACTCCCTCAGGCAGGGAGGCTGTGCTAGCGGCAATTCACAAGCTGTATTCCCAGCAGGTGATAGTCAAGGTGCCCCTACTTCAACAAGGACGGGGTTACTATTCCACACTGTTTGTGGTACCGAAACCGGACGGTTCGGTGAGACCCATTTTAAATTTGAAATCCTTGAACACATACATAAAAAAAATTCAAGTTCAAGATTGAATCGCTCAGGGCGGTTATTGCAAGCCTGGACGTGGGGGATTACATGGTATCTCTGGACATCAAGGATGCTTACCTGCATGTCCCCATTTACCATCCTCCACCAGGAGTACCTCAGATTTGTGGTACAGGATTGCCATTACCAATTCCAGACGCTGCTGTTTGGACTGTCCATGGCACCGAGGGTGTTTACCAAGGTAATGGCAGAAATGATGATACTCCTTCGAAAAAAGGGAGTTTTAATTATCCCGTACTTGGACGATCTCCTTATAAAGGCGAGGTCCAAGGAGCAGTTGTTGGTCAGGGTAGCACTACCTCGGGAAGTGCTATAACAGCACGGATGGATTCTAAACATTCCAAAGTCACAGCTGGTTCCTACCACACGCCTACTGTTCTTGGGGATGGTTCTGGACACAGAACAGAAAAAAGTGTTTCTCCCGATGGAGAAGGACAAGGAGCTGTCATCTCTAGTCAAAGTCCTCCTGAAACCAAAACAGGTATCGGTGCATCACTGCACACGAGTCCTGGGAAAAATGGTAGCTTCCTACGAAGCAATTCCATTCGGCAGGTTCCATGCAAGAACCTTTCAGTGGGACCTCTTGGACCAGTGATCAGGATCGCATCTTCAGATGCATCGGCTGATAACCCTGTCTCCAAGGACTAGGGTATCTCTGCTGTGGTGGCTGCAGACGGCTCATCTTATAGAGGGCCGCAGATTCGACATACAGGACTGGGTCCTGGTGACCACGGATGCCAGCCTACGAGGCTGGGGGCCAGTCACACAGGGAAGAAATTTCCAAGGACTTTGGTCAAGTCAGGAGTCGTCCCTACACATAAATATTCTGGAACTGAGGGCCATTTATAATGCCCTAAGTCAGGCAAGGCCCCTGCTTCAAAACCAGCCGGTTCTGTTCCAATCAGACAACATCACGGCAGTCGCCCATGTAAACTGACAGGGCGGCACAAGAAGCAGGATGGCGATGGCAGAAGCCACAAAGATTCTCAGATGGGCGGAAAATCACGTCTTAGCACTGTCAGCAGTGTTCATTCTGGGAGTGGACAAATGGGAAGCAGACTTTCTCAGCAGACACGACCTACACCCGGGAGAGTGGGGACTTCATCCAGAAGTCTTCCAACTGATGGTAAACCGTTGGGAAAGGCCACAGGTGGACATGATGACGTCTCGCCTAAACAAAAAACTAGAGAGATATTGCGCAAGGTCAAGGAACCCTCAGGCGATAGCTGTGGACGCCCTAGTGACACCGTGGGTGTACCAGTCGGTTTATGTGTTCCCTCCTCTGCCTCTCATACCAAAGGTACTGAGAATAATAAGAAGACGAGGAGTAAGAACGATACTCGTGGTTCCGGATTGGCCAAGAAGAGCTTGGTACCAAGAACTTCAAGAAATGATATCAGAGGACCCATGGCCTCTACCGCTCAGACAGGATCTGCTACAGCAGGGGCCCTGTCTGTTCCAAGACTTACCGCGGCTGCGTTTGACGGCATGGCGGTTGAATACCGGATCCTAAAGGAAAAGGGCATTCCGGATGAAGTCATTCCTACGCTGATAAAAGCCAGGAAAGAAGTAACTGCAAACAATTATCACCGTATTTGGCGAAAATATGTTGCGTGGTGTAAGGCCAGGAAGGCCCCAACAGAGAAATTTCACCTGGGTCGATTTCTGCACTTCCTAAGTAAGCTAAGCAGATCCAAAGCCCCTTCTATACCTACTGGGAACATCCCTGCCAGAACCGCGGAATCGGGGAGCACCTCCCGGAGCTCCCGCGGATTGCGGCCTGCAGGCACCCATTAGACCGGGGCCTCAATTTACACCTCAGGCCTTCCGGGACCGGAGTGGCTGTGCCGCGGATCGCCCCACTGTCTCTGAGAGACGGAACAGACGCTGGAACTGACCTGAGGTGGACACTGAAGAGCGGCGGCTGTGCTCGCGATCCGGCCGGCCAGGGCCGTCGGCGGTGGACCGGAACTGTGCGGCGCCCGGCAGACATACGGGAGGAGAGCCTCGCTCCAGGCTTGGAGCTTAGACCCGCACTCACCTTGACGACGCACGCTGCCCGCGGACCTCCGGAGGCGGATCGCACACATTGTGCAGAATTACACCACCGGGCAGGGGGTCAGCGTGTCGGAGCTGCTTCTCTGGGAAGCTCACCCCGGTAAGATTGTGCAAGAGCGTTGCTTCAGCACCCTAGTACCCACACGGGTCTGGGACTCAGGGTCGACACACTTTAGGTCGACACCAATTGGTCGACACACATTAGGTCGACAGGGTCAAAAGGTCGATAGGGTCAAAAGGTCGACAAGAACAAGGTCGACATGGAAAAAGGTCGACATGAGTTTTTTATGTTTTTTTTGTGTCGTTTTCTTCGTAGAGTGACCGGGAACCCGAATTAGTGCACCGCGTCCCCTCGCATGGCTCGCTTCGCTCGCCATGCTTCGGGCATGGTGCCTTCGCTCGGCACACTTTACCGTTCCAATCGTAGTCCACGTGGATCGTTAAGTATGAAAAGGTTCAAAAAAAGAAAAAAATCGTGAAAAAACTCATGTCGACCTTTTTCCATGTCGACCTTGTTCCTGTCGACCTTTTGACCCTGTCGACCCTTTGACCCTGTCGACCTAATGTGTGTCGACCAATTGGCGTCGTCGACCTAAAGTGTGTCGACCTTTGTGCTGTCGACCTGGAGTCCGGATACCTACCCACACATAGCTACTGGCCCCAGCGGACCCTGGTGACTCACAGGCTCCTAAATATAAAACGTATTTACGGGACTGCAATACTTCACCCAGCTCCGGGTGCTGTTAATCAACCCCCCAGCTGCTTCCGACTAGAGCCGGCCATCTTGTTGACATAACCTATACCTCCCCTCGAGAGGCCGCTGCACTCATAAGTCGCAACTCCACGCATAAATATGTGAAACCTCAGATAGTTGCTCGGCTGATGTGACTGCTGGCCTGATGTTTCCTTAGAGCCATGTGGGGGGGCTACTGCACGGCGACGGCCCAAATAATTCTACATCACCTGGGATAAGTAAATGTGACACATCATACCACCTTTCTTTCTAATCCGATGTCATGGTGAGAGGCAAGAAGAAAAATAAGGCGAAGACCAGGCCAGATGAGACTCCAAACTCGACGGCCCGCCGTTCCTCAGATCTACGTCAATTCTTGACTACACCCATAACAAGCCCGACCTCTACCCACGCCCTCCCGGACTCTCCAATCATTAATACGCAAACGGAAGTCATGTCGACTCCTTCGACCCCACAACCGCCACTGTCCGCATCCTTGACAACTGATATTGGTGAGATACTTTCACATGTTAAGTCACTTCCTACGAAACAGGATTTCTCAGCTTTAGAGACCCGTTTACTGTCTACCATCAAACGGGAAGTGACCGCGCTGCAACAAGATATGTCGCAGATAGCGACCCGTGTCGATGTCTTGGAACGCCATGAGACAGCTAGCTTATCCTCTTTAATTGGTTTTCAGGAGGTGATTTCCCAACAGAGGAGAGATATAGCCTTCCTTAAGTCAAGAGTCGAAGATTTGGATAATCGTGGGAGGCGGAAAAATATCAGGGTTAGGGGGCTCTCGGAAAGTATCCAACAGGCTGATCTGGCGAATGCGCTGACAAAGATATTTGGAGAGCTTATCGACTTGGATTTGAGTGAGGACATTATGATTGACAGAGCGCACCGGGCTCTCCGACCTCGGAGTATACCATCGGACAGGCCCAGAGATGTGATTTGTAGGCTCCATTACTATGCGCAAAAGGAAGAGATAATGAGAAAGGCCCGTCAACTGGATAACATAGATTTCCAAGGCGATAAGGTTCAGTTGTTCCCAGACCTGGCGTGGTCAACACTACAACAACGCAGAACCCTGAAACCCCTTACAGATTCCCTTCGGAAACTTCAGCTAAAGTACAGATGGGTTTTCCCTTTTTCTCTTCAGGTCTCCCACAATGGCAAGATAGCAATGCTCTCCAAACCACCTGATCTACCGGCCTTTTTCGCAACTCTGGGCGTCCCACCAATCCAATTACCTGAGTGGGACTCTTACCATCACCAGCCCACTATACCAATCATGACTCCTCCAGATGACGCGTGGCAACAAGTACGATCCCAGCGTGGACGGGAGACTCCGCCTACAAGTTCACGTTCTTCAAAGCCTCCATGAGTAGGACACCTTACCTGCATTGAGATGATAGTTCCTATATCTACTGACACATCTGTCGTTCTTTAAATACGTGATATACCATGTTTCTAAAATGCGCGGCCTGAAATGTTTAATGTTTAAAGTTCCTTCAGTTAGGTGGTTTCTTTCTTTTCACCATTGCTACTGCAATGGAAACGTGTTCAGATTACTTCTTATAGGTTCTTTGTCACGTTTTCTCGCAACATTTAGCTCTCACGGTTTAGTGTTTTGAATGATGCTTGTAATTTTCCCTAGGTGATTATTATTATTGTCTATTCGTATTTGTGTTTCTCTTTTTTTCTTCCTTAAAGAATACATTTGTGATTCAAGGGCGGTCGCTGCCCTTGGCCCCCCCGTAAGACCCCACCATGCTGCATCCCCTTTTCTCCAGGGTTGGGAGTCGGCGGTCTACCGCTTCCACCCCATTTGCAGCATTTTTCATTTTCATGATGTTACTCACAAAGTTTAATACTAATGCATCTCGCAATGTATCTTTCCACATTGCTTCTCTTTTCTCCACTTTTCACGGTTTCCTTTCCAAACTAACAAACGTTCTTAATACCCTTACCTATTCCCTCTGTATCCCTGTGGTAGGAAGGTTTATTGTCAATGTGATACAACTTCAATCACAATGGGTCCAGACACAATACGGGTAACTACCCTTAATGTAAAGGGCCTGAATATTCCTGAAAAAAGATCTAAACTCCTTAAGTGGCTCAGAGACGAGAGATTGGATGTTGCCCTGCTGCAAGAAACACACTTTAGGATTGGTTGCGTCCCATCACTTAAAAGTCACTATTACCCCCATGTTTTCATGGCTAACAATCCCAATGGGAAGACGTTGGGTGTAGCTATTCTCTTGGCCCGTCACTTACCTGTCCTAAATGTTTCCTCCCATAGACTGGTAGAGGGTAGGGGTTTGTTGGTTAAGTGTGAAATTCATGGCCAACGCTTTTCCTTTTTAAATGTTTACGCTCCCAACTCTAAACAACCCTCTTTCTTGACTTCGGTGTTGGAAACTGCTGAGCCTCTTCTTGAGGGAGTGGTGCTGATGGGAGGAGATTTAAATTGGACGCTTGATCCCCTTCATGACACCTCTAGGAAGATTGCCCTCCGACCAGAGAAGGAGTATAGGAGAGTGCGACGTGCCCTGCTCGACCACCAGCTGATTGACTCATGGAGACTGACACATCCCTCTGAGGTAGATTTTTCTTTTTATTCACATCCCCATCAAACATTCCAGAATCGACTATCTATTTCTAAGTCATCGCCACCTACATTTGATTTCAGAATCCTCGATAGGACAAATTGTCTGGTCAGACCATGCCCCGGTTAATCTTACTATTCGTCTCCCATCATATACGAGACGTCAATGGTTATGGCGTTTTAATGATACTCTGTTGCAAGACGTAGTATGTCGTTCGCAACTGGAATTGGCCCTAGACTCCTATATTGACACTAACGACATGGAGGATATCTCTAAAATCTCAGTATGGGAGGCACACAAATGTGTCCTGCGGGGGGGGTGTATCCAACTAGGCTCAGTACGTAAAAAACAGAGGGAAAAACTTCGAGAAGACTTGCTATCCAAGATAAAATCTCTAGAACTCCTTCATAAAAAATCTCAAACTCCCCAACACTACTATGACCTTGAGGTCGCCCGAGCCGACTTGAATAAATTGCTCTCTGACAGGGTTAAATTTTCCTATAGGAAGTGCCGCAGCAGATATTACCAATGGGGCAATAAACCGGGGAAATTGTTAGCTAAGGCCCTCCGCGAGCAACGTGCACTCACCTTTATTCACCTAATTAAGGATAACAAGGGTCGCCCCCAATATGAGACTATTAAAATTGCTAAAGCCTTTCAGGAATACTATTCCACATTATATAACCTTTCGGGGCCATCTGGGCGGGCAGATAAGATATCCCATCAGGCAGCCATATCTTCTTATTTGAGATCCCTAGACTTCCCGACATTGTCCAAGGCAGATGCCGATGACCTGGACGTGCCCTTTTCGGCAGAGGAGGTCATGAAAGCTATTGATTCCTCGCCCAATGGTAAAAGCCCAGGCCCAGATGGATTTACTATTGCCTATTACAAGGCTTTCAGGGAGAGGCTAGTGCCTCTCCTTGTGAGAGCCTTCAACACTATCTCTGATACGTCCCATTTCTCCTCTCAGTCCCTCGAAGCACACATTACAGTGCTACCCAAAGAGGGCAAAGATCCCAGTCTTTGTGCTAGTTACCGACCGATTTCGCTGCTGAATATTGATATAAAACTTTTTGCTAAATTAGTAGCTAACCGTCTTAAGCATCTGTTGCCGGCGTTGATTCATGGAGACCAGATGGGTTTTGTTTTGGGCCGTGAAGCCAGGGATAACACATCCAAAGTACTAAATATGATACACTACGCTAACCAGTCCGCGTCCCCCTCGATCCTGTTATCCACTGATGCAGAAAAGGCATTTGATAGGGTGGGCTGGGATTTTTTGTTTGGTATTTTGAAACACCTGGGGCTGGGCAACGCATGTCTTCATAGGATCCTATCACTATACACTACCCCATCTGCTAGAATAAAGATCAATGGCTCCTTATCAGATTCCTTCACTATCTCGAATGGCACAAGACAGGGCTGTCCACTATCCCCATTACTTTTTGTTCTGTGCATGGAAGCTTTAGCTAGAAGTATACGGGCAAACCAAAATATTTCTGGTCTGCTGGTGAGAGGGAGGGAATATAAATTGGCCCTCTATGCAGATGATTTATTAGCTTTGATTTCGAACCCGGTTACCTCGCTCCCTAACCTGATGATGGAATTTGATAGGTTCGGAGCCCTTTCTAATTTCAAGATTAATTACTCCAAATCTATAGCACTACATTTGACTACCTCCCCTACTGTGGTAACGGGCTTGAAGTGCTCGTTCCCCTTCACTTGGCATGACCATAAGTTGAAATACTTAGGGGTTATATTATCTAATGACATGTCCAAATGTTTTTCCCTAAATTTTGACCCCTTGTTGAAAAAACTCTGCATAGATTTTCAAAAATGGAGGCAATTGCGACTATCCTGGTTTGGTAGAATTTAACGTAGTTAAAATGAATGCCTTACCTAGGATATTGTTTTTTCTCCAAACCCTCCCCATATACATTCCCCCCCAATGGTTTAGGGACATCCAAGGTCTTATTCGAGCTTTTGTCTGGGGTAGCAATACACCTAGATTTAAGCACGATATATTATTTCGGAGAAAACATCAGGGAGGACAACAACTTCCACACATCCCCAGTTATTATCATGCAATACACCTGAATAGAGTCCTGGAATGGACACGGGCAAAAGACTGTAGACAATGGGTGCTCCTAGAGGAAGGCTGCCTCCCACACTATATAGAAATCACGCCATGGCTACCAGTCCTCCCAAAGGTGTCCCATCCCACAGTATCCCCCCACACTTAAAGTGTGGAGCTCACTTAGGTTGAGAGGTCACATATCTTCCAAATGGTCACCATTGACTTCTTTCATCTCTAATTCTGAGTTTACTCCGGGTCTCCAAGGAACGGCCTTCGCCTCATGGGCAGAGAAGGGGCTTTTCAGGGTCGGTCAGCTGGTGAGTTCGAGTAGGGTACGTTCGTTTTCAGATATTCAATCCCTCTGGACAATAACGAAATCTGATTTTTGGAAATTCTCCAGGTTCATCACTTTGTAACATCCTCCAAACATCTCTCTGATATGACCAGAGAACTCACCGCTTTTGAAAAGATGTGCGTTTCCCCTCAAGCTCCCACACACACCATTTCCCAGATTTATGTGATCATTATAGAGGACCTCTTTCCTCAACCCCCTACTTTCATGAGTGCCTGGGAGAAAGTAATGCCGATGCTGGCTTCACAATCTAATTGGGAATTGATATTTCGCAACACCCAGGCAAGTGCGCTATGTTTGTCGACAATGGAAACTCTTTATAAACTGATTTATAGGTGGTACAGGACTCATTTGGCGCTTAATAAGATGTTTCCGACCCTTTCAGGCCTTTGCTGGCGATGTAGAGGAGCCCCAGGAAGCTTTCTGCATATATGGTGGGAATGTCCTCTCATAATGCACTTTTGGAGGGAAGTTTTTAAATGCTCAGAATTGATACTAGGAGGTACCGTCCCCAGAGACCCGGAGTTTTGGCTCCTCAACCTCACTCCCAGAGGTTCATATTCCTCTAAGGGTTCACTATTACGCCAATAATGCAGCCAAAGCCGTCATACCAATCCTATGGAGATCATCCTCATCTTCTTCAATTAAACAATGGTTCAATAAGATTGATTATTTTCTAGACATGGAGGATCTAGTTTCCTTCTCATTGGGAAGATCAGTAGACTTCACAGCCACTTGGTTCCCATGGTATGAGTTTAAGGAATCATCCGTATATAGGACATACATATCAACCTAAACTATATACTTAAAGGAGTGATCCCGAAATCCTCCCGTCTCCTCTCTCATCTCAGGCCCCTAGACGATTACGCTCCTTGCCTTTCTTATTCTAGGACTCATTTATGTTTTTTACGTTTTTAAACAATTACCTCTATTCTAAACATACGACTTGCTACCTTCCTTCCCCCTCCCCCCCTCTCTCTCCACCTCTTCCTTCTTTTCCCCCCCTTTTTTTTTCTTACATTAACCTCTTATGCTACGCTGTTTTACCATATGGTTATTTCTATGTTTGTTTGAGACTAAAAATAGACAATGTTTTCATGTATGTTAGAGGACTTAATTGTGATTGATTGCTGTTTGATTGGCAAGGATTTTGTCTTCTAAGGTCATTCTTTTGTTGTTTAACCTGTATAACCATTGTCGCAATAAAAAACAGTTTACGTAAAAAAAAAAAAGAGAGGGGGGGCACTAAATTTAGGCGCAGTATACATAATGTAAGCAGCTAGAAGGGAAAAAACACTCAGTTATAGTGGGATCCCTATGTTATATAGCACTCTGGTGTGTGCTGGCATACTCTCTCTCTGTCTCCCCAAAGGGCTTTGTGGGGTCCTGTCCTCAGTCAGAGCATTCCCTGTGTGTGTGCGGTGTGTCGATACGGCTGTGTCGACATGTTTGATGAGGAGGCTTATGTGGAGGCGGAGCAGATGCCGATAAATGTGATGTCACCCCCTGCGGGGCAGACACCTGAGTGGATGGACTTGTGGAAGGAATTACGTGAAAGTGTTAACTCCTTACATAAAAGGTTTGACGACATACCAAATATGGGACAGCCGGCTTCTCAGCTCGTGCCTGCCCAGCCGTCTCAAAGGCCATCAGGGGCTCTGAAACGCCCGCTACCTCAGATGGCAGACACAGATGTCGACACGGATACTGATACCAGTGTCGACGATGAGGAGACAAATGTAATGTCCAATAGGGCCACTCGTTACATGATTGAGGCAATGAAAAATGTGTTGCACATTTCTGATCTTACCCCGGGTACCACAAAAAGGGGTATTATGTTTGGGGAGAAAAAACTACCAGTAGTTTTTCCCCCAGCTGAGTAATTAAATGAAGTGTGTGAAGAAGCATGGGCTTCCCCCGATAAGAAACTGGTAATTTCTAAAAGGTTACTAATGACGTACCCTTTCCCGCCAGAGGATAGGTCACGTTGGGAAACACCCCCTAGGGTGGATAAAGCGCTCACACGCTTGTCAAAAAAGGTGGTATTACCGTCTCCGGATACGGCCGCCCTAAAGGAACCTGCTGATAGAAAGCAGGAGGCTATCCTGAAGTTTGTGTATACACACTCAGGCATTATACTGAGACCAGCTATTGTTTCAGCATGGATGTGCAGTGCTGCAGCTGCATGGTCAGATTCCCTGTCGGGAAATATTGATACCCTAGACAGGGACACTATATTGCTAACCATAGAGCATATTAAAGACGCAGTCTTATACATGAGAGATGCACAGAGGGATATTTGCCGGCTGGCATCTAAAATAAGTGCAATGTCCATTTCTGCCAGGAGAGGGTTATGGACTCGGCAGTGGACAGGGGATGCAGATTCTAAAAGGCACATGGAAGTTTTGCCTTATAAGGGTGAGGAGTTGTTCGGGGATGGTCTCTCAGACCTCGTTTCCACAGCAACAGCTGGGAAGTCAACGTTTTTGCTCCATGTTCCCTCACAGCCAAAGAAAGCACCGTATTATCAGGTACAGAAAAGGTGCGTCCTTTCTGCCCAGAGGCAGAGGTAGGGGAAAAAAGCTGCAGCATACAGCCAGTTCCCAGGAGCAAAAGTCCTCCCCCGCTTCCTCCAAGTCCACCGCATGACGGTGGGGCTCCACAGGCGGAGCCAGGTACGGTGGGGGGCCGACTCAAAAATTTCAGCGATCTGCGGGCTCGCTCACAGGTGGATCCCCCCCGCCGTTTCCTCAAATCTGCCTTGCCGACAACTCCCTCAGGCAGGGAGGCTGTGCTAGAGGCAATTCACAAGCTGTATTCTCAGCAGGTGATAATCAAGGTACCCCTACTTCAACAAGGATGGGGTTACTATTCCACACTGTTTGTGGTACCGAAACCGGACGGTTCGGTGAGACCCATTTTAAATTTAAAATCCTTGGGCACATATATAAAAAAATTCAAGTTCAAGATGGAATCGCTCAGGGCGGTTATTGCAAGCCTGGATGTGGGGGATTACATGGTATCTCTGGACATCAAGGATGCTTACCTGCATGTCCCCATTTACCATCCTCACCAGGAGTACCTCAGATTTGTGGTACAGGACTGTCATTACCAATTCCAGACGCTGCCGTTCGGTCTCTCCACAGCACCGAGGGTATTTACCAAGGTAATGGCCGAAATTATGATACTCCTTCGAAAAAAGGGAGTTTTAATTATCCCGTACTTGGACGATCTCCTGATAAATCGAGGTCCAAGGTGCAGTTGTTGGTCGGGGTAGCACTACCTCGGGAAGTGCTACAACAGCACGGTTGGATTCTAAACATTCCAAAGTCACAGCTGGTTCCTACCACACGCCTACTGTTCTTGGGGATAGTTCTGGACACAGACCAGAAAAAAGTGTTTCTCCCGGAGGAGAAAGCCAAGGAGCTGTCATCTCTAGTCAGAGGCCTCCTAAAACCAAAACAGGTGTCGGTGCATCACTGCACGCGAGTCCTGGGAAAAATGGTAGCTTCATACGAAGCAATTCCATTCGGCAGGTTCCATGCAAGAACGTTTCAGTGGGACCTGTTGGACAAGTGGTCCGGATCGCATCTTCAGATGCATCGGCTGATAACCCTGTCTCCGAGGACCAGGGTGTCTCTATTATGTTGGCTGCAGAGTGCTCATCTTCAAGAGGGCCGCAGATTCGGCATACAGGACTGGGTCCTGGTGACCACGGATGCCAGCCTTCGAGGCTGGGGGGCAGTCACACAGGGAAGAAACTTCCAGGGACTATGGTCAAACCAGGAGATCTCCCTACACATAAATGTTCTGGAGCTGAGGGCCATTTGCAATGCCCTAAGTCAAGCAAGACCACTGCTTCAAAACCAGCCGGTACTGATTCAGTCAGACAACATCACGGCGGTCACCCATGTAAACCGACAGGGCGGCACAAGAAGCAGGATGGCGATGGCAGAAGCCACAAAGATTCTCAGATGAGCGGAAAATCACGTGTTAGCACTGTCAGCAGTGTTCATTCCGGGAGTGGACAACTGGGAAGCAGACTTCCTCAGCAGGCACGACCTCCACCCGGGAGAGTGGGGACTTCATCCAGAAGTTTTCCAAATGATTGTAAACCGTTGGGAAAGGCCACAGGTAGACATGATGGCGTCCCGCCTAAACAAAAAGCTAAAAAGATATTGCGCCAGGTCAAGGGACCCTCAGGCGATAGCTGTGGACGCTCTAGTGACACCGTGAGTGTACCAGTCGGTTTATGTGTTCCCTCCTCTACCTCTCATACCCAGGGTACTGAGAATAATAAGAAGACGAGGAGTAAGGACTATACTTGTGGTTCCGGATTGGCCAAGAAGAGCTTGGTATCCGAAACTTCAAGAAATGATCTCAGAGGACCCATGGCCTCTGCCGCTCAGACAGGACCTGCTGCAGCAGGGGCCCTGTCTGTTCCAAGACTTACCGCGTCTGCGTTTGACGGCATGGCGGTTGAACACCGGATCCTAAAAGAAAAGGGCATTACGGAGGAAGTCATTCCTACGCTGATTAAAGCCAGGAAAGATGTCACTGCAAAACATTATCACCGCATATGGTGGAAATATGTTGCTTGGTGTGAGGCCAGGAAGGCCCCAACAGAGGAATTTCAGCTGGGTCGATTTCTTCACTTTCTACAGTCAGGAGTGACTATGGGCCTAAAATGGGTTTCATTAAGGTCCAGATCTCGGCTCTGTCGATTTTCTTTCAGAAAGAACTGGCTTCACTGCCTGAAGTTCAGTCATTTGTTAAAGGAGTGCTGCGTATTCAGCCCCCTTTTGTGCCTCCAGTGGCACCTTGGGATCTCAACGTGGTGTTGGGTTTCCTAAAGTCACATTGGTTTGAGCCACTAAAAACCGTGGATTTGAAATATCTCACGTGGAAAGTGGTCATGCTGTTGGCCTTGGCTTCGGCCAGGCGTGTGTCAGAATTGGCGGCTTTGTCATGTAGAAGCCCTTATCTGATTTTCCATATGGATAGGGCAGAATTGAGGACTCGTCCTCAGTTTCTCCCTAAGGTGATATCTGCTTTTCATTTGAACCAACCTAATGTGGTGCCTGCGGCTACTAGGGACTTGGAGTATTCCAAGTTACTGGACGTAGTCAGGGCCTTGAAAATCTATGTTTCCAGGACGGCTGGAGTCAGGAAAACTGACTCGCTGTTTATTCTGTATGCACCCAACAAGCTGGGTACTCCTGCTTCAAAACAGACTATTGCTCGCTGGATCTGTAGCACAATTCAGCTTGCGCATTCTGCGGCTGGACTGCCGCATCCTAAATCTGTAAAAGCCCATTCCACGAGGAAGGTGGGCTCTTCTTGGGCGGCTGCCCGAGGGGTCTCGGCTTTACAACTTTGCCGAGCTGCTACTTGGTCAGGGTCTAACACTTTTGCAAAATTCTACAAATTTGATACCCTGGCTAAGGAGGACCTTGAGTTCTCTCATTCGGTGCTGTAGTGTCATCCGCACTCTCCCGCCCGTTTGGGAGCTTTGGTATAATCATGGTCCTTACGAAGTCCCAGCATCCACTTAGGACGTCAGAGAAAATAAGATTTTACTCACCGGTAAATCTATTTCTCGTAGTCCGTAGTGGATGCTGGGCGCCCATCCCAAGTGCGGATTGTCTGCAATACTTGTATATAGTTATTGTTAACTAAAGGGTTATTGTTGAGCCATCTGTTACGAGGCTCCGTTAATATTTCATACTGTTAACTGGGTATAATATAACGAATTATACGGTGTGATTGGTGTGGCTGATATGAGTCTTACCCGGGATTCAAAATCCTTCCTTATTGTGTCAGCTCTTCAGGGCACAGTATCCTAACTGAGGTCTGGAGGAGGGTCATAGTGGAAGGAGCCAGTGCACACCAGGTAGTCCTAAAGCTTTCTTTAGATGTGCCCAGTCTCCTGCGGAGCCGCTATACCCCATGGTCCTTACGGAGTCCCAGCATCCACTACGGACTACGAGAAATAGATTTATCGGTGAGTAAAATCTTATATTTATTACTTTATTCAGCTCTTTATACACTTAACTTTGTGTTTAATATTTCAACGATTTATCTTACATACTTTACTGTACTTAATAAAGGTTATATATTATTTATTAGTGCGCAAACAGGACAGCACTTTCTCTTCTTTGGTGTTTTTTTATAGCAATGTCCATGTCACCTCTAGTAATCCCACATGAGCATCCATGTCACCTCTAGTAATCTCACATGAGTGCCCGTGTCACCTCTAATAATCCCACATGAGCGCCCGTGTCACCTCTAGTAATCCCACATGAGCGCCCGTGTCACCTCTAGTAATCCCACATGAGCGCCCACGTCACCTCCTAGTAATCCCACATGAGCGCCCACGTCACCTCTAGCAATCCCACATGAGCGCCCACGTCACCTCTAGTAATCCCACATGAGCGCCCATGTCACCTCTAGTAATCCCAAATGAGCGTCCATGTTACCTCTAATAATCCCCCATGAGCATCCATGTCACCTCCTAGTAATCCCCCAAGAGCATCCATGTCACCTCTAGTAATCCCACATGAGCGCCCGTGTCACCTCTAGTAATCCCACATGAGCGTCCGTGTCACCTCTAGTAATCCCACATGAGCGTCCATGTCACCTACTAGTAATCCCACATGAGCGTCCATGTCACTTCTAATAATCCCCTATGAGCGTCCATGTCACCTCTAGTAATCCCACATGAGCGTCCGTGTCACCTCTAGTAATCCCACATGAGTGCCTGTGTCACCTCTAGTAATCCCACATGAGCGCCCATGTCACCTAGTAATCCCACATGAGCGTCCATGTCACCTCCTAGTAATCCCACATGAGCGTCCATGTCACCTCTAATAATCCCACATGAGTGCCCATGTCACCTAGTAATCCCACATGAGCGTCCATGTCACCTCTAATAATCCCCATGAGCATCCATGTCACCTCTAGTAATCCCACATGAGTCCCTGTGTCACCTCTAATAATCCCACATGAGCGCCAATGTCTCCTCTAGTAATCCCAAATGATCGTCCATCTCACCTCTAATAATCCCCCATGAGTGTCCATGTCACCACCTAGTAATCCCACATGAGCGTCCATGTCACCTCTAATAATCCCACATGAGCGTCCATGTCACCTCTAGTTATCCCACATGAGCGCCCACGTCACCTCTAGTAATCCCACATGAGCGCCCACGTCACCTCTAGTAATCCCACATGAGCGTCCGTGTCACCTCTAGTAATCCCATATGAGCGTCTGTGTCACCTCTAGTAATCCCACTTGAGCGTCCAGGTCACCTCTAGTAATCCCACTTGAGCCTTCCATGTTGATCAAGATCCAGTCTAAGCATCCTAGCTTTTTTGTTTTTTTAATAAACATAAAAGCAATGATTACAGGTAAAAGAAAATGGCAGTTATAGAATTATATATTGTATCCTGTAACATCCTGGGTCTTGTCTGCTCATTTTATATATTAATGTATTTTATTTCCAGCAGATGGACCCACAAGCAGGAATATCTCAGAAGTACATCTAATGTTATCCCTGGATTGTGAAATAACAGATAATGACAGTAGACAGGATTCTCCAGGAGATAATACCATTACCCCAATTATACATCAAGCTCTATCAGCTGATCCCCCTGATCCTGGGAAATGTTCTCCTGATCACTCTATTACAGCTCTGAGATTAGATACAGAGTTTCCCTGTTCTACAGATGCCAAATGTTTTACACAGAACACAAACCGTATTACTCATCAGCCAGCTAAGGCAGGTGAGAGGCCATTTCCATGTTCTGAGTGTGGGAAATGTTTTACATATAAATCAGATCTTGTTAGACATCAGAGAAGTCACACTGGTGAGAAGCCATTTCCATGTTCTGAGTGTGGGAAATTTTTTACAAATAAATCAAATCTTGTTACACATCAGAGAAGTCACACAGGTGAGAAGCCGTATTCCTGTTCTGAGTGTGGGAAATGTTTTGCACAGAAATCGGATCTTTTTATACATCAGAGAAGTCACACAGGTGAGAAGCCGTATTCCTGTTCTGAGTGTGGGAAATGTTTTGCATCGAAATCATATCTTGTTACACATCAGAGAAGTCACACAGGTGAGAAGCCGTATTCCTGTTCTGAGTGTATGAAATGTTTTCCACAGAAATCAGATCTTGTTACACATCAGAGAAGTCACACTGGTGAGGAGCCATTTCCATGTTCTGAGTGTGGGAAATTTTTTACAAAAAAATCAAATCTTGTTACACATCAAAGAAGTCACACAGGTGAGAAGCCGTATTCCTGTTCTGAGTGTGGGAAATGTTTTGCATCGAAATCAAATCTTGTTACACATCAGAGAAGTCACACAGGTGAGAAGCCGTATTCCTGTTCTAACTGTTGGAAATGTTTTAGACAGAAATCAGATCTTGTTACACATCAGAGAAGTCACACAGGTGAGAAGCCATTTTCCTGTTCTGAGTGTGGGAAATGTTTCACACAGAAATCAGCCCTTGTTAAACATCAGAGAAGTCACACAGGTGAGAAGCCGTATTCCTGTTCTGAGTGTGGGAAATGTTTTACATATAAATCAGATCTTGTTAGACATCAGAGAAGTCACACTGGTGAGAAGCCATTTCCATGTTCTGAGTGTGGGAAATTTTTTACAAATAAATCAAATCTTGTTACACATCAGAGAAGTCACACAGGTGAGAAGCCGTATTCCTGTTCTGAGTGTGGGAAATGTTTTGCATCGAAATCATATCTTGTTACACATCAGAGAAGTCACACAGGTGAGAAGCCGTATTCCTGTTCTGAGTGAATGAAATGTTTTCCACAGAAATCAGATCTTGTTACACATCAGAGAAGTCACACTGGTGAGGAGCCATTTCCATGTTCTGAGTGTGTGAAATGTTTTAGACAGAAATCAGGTCTTGTTACACATCAGCGGTTTCACAGGTGAGAAGCCGTTTTCATGCTGTGGGAGAAATAAATCCGCTCTTGTTGAACATATTAGACATTACCCAAGCACGGAACCATTTAAATCTTCTGGAGTATAATTATCACTGTCATGCAATGTTCCTCAAGGGTCAATCCTATCTCCTATGCTTCATGCAATATACAGTCTGGTCCATATATATTGGGACATCAACACAATTCTCATATTTTGGGCTCTATACACCACCACAATGGATTTGAAATGAAACAAACAAGATGTGCTTTAACTGCAGACTTTCCGCTTTAATTTGAGGGTATATACATCAAAATCAGGTGAATGGTGTAGGAATTAAAAGGTTTTTATATGTGCCTCCCACTTTTTAAGGGACCAAAAGTAATGGTACAAACTAAACAATCCTAAATCAAATATTGTAAATCAGTAGATCAGTGCGCTCGTCCAGTTCAACAAAAAGTACTTTACTACTTAATGTGGTCGCAGCCCGGATCAGTGTTTCGTGAATTGAGCTTTGACATATTTTCCAAGGGCGATCTGATTACCATCTCCTAGATGAAGACCTGGATACAATATCCATACTGATATGCAAATATTTATTTATCTGGTACGCATATAAATTTTGTGTGATAACTGAATTTAATCCCAGATACGGAAATATACTACGCTATATAGCGATTCTTTGTGTCTCCTAGCAGCATTTAGATCCCAGTAGTAACCTGGACTAAAGAATGGGGGACTGATATGCCATGTGTCAAGCCGTAATCCGTACGCTATAATATTCTTGCGTGTGACAAAACTAGTGATGAGCGGATTCGGTTTTACTCTGTTCTCAAAACGGCATCTTATTGGCTTACAGATGTCATGTGTTTTGGATAGCCAATAAGATTCTGTTTTGAGATCTGAGTAAAACCGAATCCGCTCATCACTAGACAAAACTGATTGAAAAATACTACACCATAGTCGCTCTCTTGTTTCTTCCTTTGTTTCCAGAATCCTTAATTAAACTTTTACTTTTTAATACTTTGTTGCAAATCCTTTTGTCAGTTACAGCCTGAAGTCTGGAAAGCATAGACATCACCAGATGCTGGGTTTCATCCCTGGTGATGCTATTCCAGGCCTCTACTGCAAATGTCTTCAGTTTCTGCTTATTCTTGGGGCATTTTCTCTTCCGTTTTGTCTTCATGAAGTGAAATGCATGCTCAATCGGATTCAGGTCAGGTGATTGACTTGGCCATTGCATAACATTCCACTTATTTGCCTTAAAAAAACGCTTTGGTTGCTTTCGCAGTATGCGTCGGGTCATTGTCCATCTGCACTGTGAAGCACCTTCCAGTGAGTTCCGAAGCATTTGACTGAATATGAGCAGATAAAATTGCCCAAAACACTTCAGCATTCATCCTGCTGCTTTTATCAGCAGTCACATTATCAATAAATACAAGGGAACCAGTTCCATTGGCATCCATACATGCCCAGGCCATGACACTACCACCACCATGCTTCACTGATGAGCTGGTAGGTTTTGGATCATGAGCAGTTCCTTTCCTTCTCCATACTCTTTTCTTCCCATCACTCTGGTACAAGTTGATATTTGTCTCATCTGTCCACAGGATGTTGTTCCAGAACTGTAAAGGCTTTTTTAGATGTTGTTTGCAAACTCTAATCTGGTCTTCCTGTTTTATTGCTCACCAATGGTTTACATCTTGTGGTGAACCCTCTATATTCACTCTTGTGAAGTCTTCTCTTGATTGTTTACTTTGACACATATACACCTATCTCCTGGAGAGTGTTCTTGATCTGGGCAACTGTTGTGATGGGTTTCGTGCTATTTAGTACACTAGTAGTGTACTAAATAGCACGAACAGCTTGTAACGTAGAGTGGCAAGTTTAATCTTTCTATGTATAATGGAGAGAAATAAAAGCTCCTCCCTAAGTTCCTGGATGCCAAATCACTGTCCTTAGTATCTCTGTACAGTTTTTTCTATTAGAGTACTAATTAGCAGGAACAGCTTATAATGTACAACACAGATTCTCTAACGCCGACGATCTACAGTACTGTGTTGCTCGAACAGTTAGTTGCGTCAGAATACACTAATTTATATTTACTGGTATGCCTATACGTGCTCATTACCGCTGTGTATTTTAGATAGTGAATGAGTCACTCCTGCAGATTTACCCCGATTTGTGTGAAACCTGTGTGTACCCTTCTGTTGAATGTTTTACAATGGATTACACAGAAAAAATAATAAAGTGAATGTCACTGGAACACAAAAAAAATTGACACTTTGGGAATCGAACCCGGTACTCAGCGTGGCAGACCGGAGCCTTCATCGCTAGCCCACAGCACTGCATGGAAGATTCTCAAGTTCATGTGTAAAAGTACTGCCAAGAGCGATTCCTCCCCATTGGTGTTTGTTTATGCCGTTAGGGGACTCGGACGCTCATTTTGTGCACTGTACATACTGTAAAGTCAATGAGCTACATTATTCCTTTCACACATTAGTTGTGTCTGCATACACAAGTGTTTTAACACGTTCATTTGCATCTGTATAAACTATACACACAGGGATTTGGCATCCAGAAACTTAGGGAGGAGCTTTTATCTCTCCCCATTATACTTAATACTACGGAATTTGGACACTCGCATATCCCTAACATCAATAGACCATACTGTATCTGTAACACGTTAATTTGCATCTGTATATGCTGTACTATTTGCACCTGTACTGTATATACTGTCATAGACTTTGACATACTGTAGCATAATGTAGAGTAATGAGATGCACCAGTAAAGTAGTTCTTACGCTGTAGTTTAGTATTGTATTTTAATGGAGACCACACGCTTGGGCATTGGTGATTTATAAAAGCGACATCTGGTGGATGATCTTAGGTATTACACTCAAAGGTAACGCCAAACGCTCTGTGTGCCTTCCTACGACTAGGTGCGCCTCCTTGCGCCCAGGTACGCTGCGTATGCCTGATCGCGACTAATGCCTCAGCCAGCCAAGATAACGGAGGACCCATCTGTATATTTACTTCCTAAATAATACATCCCAAATGCTTAGGTCTTTTTTCTGCTGTTTATTTTGTATCTTGTGCTTTGTGTAAATGTGAATGTCTAATACCAGTTTCCACAATCTGTATTGCTGCACGACAATATGGCGGCCATAGGAACGTGTTTTCACTTCTAGTTTGCCTAACTTGTTGCAGACACTCATCTTGATCAGGAGTGCCGAGTGTTTTCTGATACAAGATCCTGTCCATATATACCCTGTACATTACCATGTGCATTAGAGTCACCCGGGTTCCATCTGCGGTGGTTTGTTGTATGTTACATCTATATGGTGCGGATACTCCTCTGTATGATTTCATAATAAAAGGTTTTGTTTGCATCTAATTATTACATTAAAGCTTTTATTTTTTATTCTGTTTTATATTCCCGTCTGAGTAATTACACCATAATAAAAAGGATGGATAGGAATAAGATACCACCGGGTGCCACAAATTTAATAAATAGAATAAGATGGGTATACAATACGTCCCTTATGTAGCTGGATTCAATTTCAGATGACCAGACTTGTCTCCTCATTTATTAATATATTCACATGTGAAATATAAAACAGAAAATACCATCATGTGCAGACAGTATAAAATTTAATAAACATCATGCAAGATGTAAACATGTAATAAGAATAAAAAACGGATGACAGCTACAGTGGAAACACGAAATAATTACCAGATGGTCTGAGAACCCAATAGAAGTTCTCAGACAAGCTCTTAAATCACCAACGACCACCCGGATCAGGAAGCTGGGAACAGGAATCTGGTCCTTATTAAGCAGGATCGACTGGCTGGTGAGATGTGCAGAGGTTATTCTCAGACCATCTGGTAATTATTTCGTGTTTCCACTGTAGCTACATAAGGGACGTATTGTATACCCATCTTATTCTGTTTATCAAATTTGTGGCGCCTGGTGGTATCTTATTCCTATCCATCCTTTTTATTTGTAACTTTGGTGTCTGGGGAGAGGCATCTACATTGGTGTAATTGACCCTAGGGCCGCCCTCCATTGTCTGCTTGTTGCGCTGGGTGTGGTGCACAGAAATTATCTTTTTCCAATTACGCCATAATGTCTAATCTCGGAGTGGACCCCAGAAGATGTAAAGAAACCTTGTAACTGTTCCATCATTCTGTTTTGTGTAAGCATACAGGTAAGTGATGGCACGGTGGTCACTGACTGTCACATTCAGGTGGTATAATGGAAGTGGACTATCTGGGCTTATTCTAGTCTACTGCAGAAATAAAAAAACTCAGCCTTTATCCTGCTTAAAAAAATGACAAAGCCCATAAATCAAGCTTGGTCGGACAAGACAGTGTCCACATTAATGGTGGCACATCATATAGGCTGAGGACCCATGCTTCTGCTATATATGGCATAACCCTCTTTGTCGACAAAAACCTTCCCTTCACCATTCACAATGTCCACCATTGCCCTTTCAGAAGGGACACAACTTTGCTTGTTCCACCTACTTCACAGAGCCCAGGCCCATCTCCATGACCATGTCATGTTTATCTGGGAGGTTCATGGCCTGAGATGACCACAGAACCACCAGGTAGTTGCCAAGGAGAGAGAGGGGCAGCGCTGTCAATAGCAGCTGGTAAGAGGGGTGGTAAATCCCCTGGTGGATAAATATACAGCAAAAGAAAAGAATTACCAGCGCTGGCTGATCATGTATGATTAATAGGTACTATACATCCGAAAGGCTTAGTGAATTAAAAACCACAGTTATTCCACATGTAAAAACACACACAAAAAAAAATAACATTGAGAAATAAATTATTAAAAATTAGAACATGCCACAATATGCCTGTGTTGATGATTTAGATGTCCACATGAACTGCTAGTGATGGACATTTCCAGTGACATTGGTCCTCTGAGTGTCATTAGCCGTTGATGTGGACATCTAAATCATCAACTCAGGCATATTGTGGCATATTCTAACTTTTAATAATTTATTTCCCAATTTTTTTAATTTTTTTTTATGTGTTTTTACATGTGGAATAAATGTGGTTTTTAATTCACTAAGCCTTTCGGATGTATAGTACCTATTAATCATACATAATCAGCCAGCACTGGTAATTCTTTTCTTTTGCAGTGGCCAAGAAGAACCCAGACTCCCCAGGAAGTGGAGAGTCCAAAGATCCACCCCGCATGAGGTAAAGAAGGGACAACCACAGGGTCTGGCTCACCTATTTCCTTCCTAAAAGCTGCTCTTTACCCAGTTTGGTACCTGTGGGATCCCACTCCAATTTCCCTTGAGAGTCCTTACCCTCACTAATCCCTTCTGAACCTACCAGTTCCTTCCCCTTCCAACCACTCCTCATTTTTAAGCTTTTCACCACCTGCTGTGTGAGTCCCATCCAACTACTCCATTCCTTGACTCATTGGTGTAGCAACCCCCTTCTCCCCTCCACCCCCACCACACTGCTACACTGCAGTTAAGCTGTGAGACTTGCTGCTAGCAGTACTCACTACTCAGCACACACACTCACATCATGATTACACAGCTGTGCCAGAGACTCTGTCTCACTGACAACCAGGACGAGACACTCCCAGAAAGGCGTGTATGTATGAGTACGGAGAGTGGGAGCAGTGGGGCTGCATGACTGACAGCTGAGCCTGTCACATCAGTGAGGTGGATGGGGCATCCCATTCCCAGCTGGAACAGCACAGTATTTGTAAGAGCCGGAGCGGAGCAGGGCTACTGGCTGACAGCCTATCATCTCGGTGCATCCGCAGAAGTCTGTAAATGATGGGAAATAACATCTGGCCCATGGCTACTGTGAGGAAATGAGAGGTCTGTGACAATATAGCTATGCCTCATTTCTCATGTCAAATATGTACTTTTTATCCCCATATCCCTATACATTCATCTGTTTCCTCATTCTCCATAACATGTCCATTACTGCTCACCCAATATTGTGTTTAAATCAACCTTAATATTGTTAATATATGCAATTGTGTTACGTTATCTGTTACCCTTTGGATAATGTATTCATGTTAGACCTGGTTTTCTATTGTTTACTACCACCACAGTGGACACTCAAGGATACGTCATATAAGGTACCATTGTCCCTTCTTATTTACTCCCTATTGTCCTACAGTGAGCTGACCAGACATGGTTGCTCTCTGGCTGATGTAATCACCTTGATTAGAATATGTATTGTATTCCAATGCTGTAAGATCCTTAGACAAAGAAGTCACACACACTCCATGTAATATGAAGCTTCTGGGGGTATAAGTAGCGCTAACCAGAGAGCTGAAAGAGAATCTATGCTCCTTGACTAAGAAATTATATTGTGTCAGGAGTTTGTGGTGGGAATTGTCATGTAGAATTGGATTACAGAGGTGTGCTGAGCGGTTTATAGCCCATTCTGTTCAATAAACCACTGTTGGTTTTTCATCTACCACTGTGCTTGAGTGATTTGGAACCCAGTATCTTCACAGCTACTATCGATGGCGGATAACTACCTGGCTCTCTGCCTTTGATGGTAAAACTAGTTATCATCAGATATGAACCATCAATGATTCCTGATCATGAATAGTTGATGGCCAATCCTAGACCAGACCCTGAGAGACCACAGCCACCACCAGATCCCCAATGTGTACCTAGAAGCTTCCACATCTGGCACTTGTTCACCCACCATCAGATCTACCTTCTCCTAGAGAGCCACCTCCACAGCTTTCCACATCTAAGCTGCAGCTGCTGTATAGTTCCTGTGATATCCTCGAGCTCATTAACCAGCTGCACCAGCTCCTCATTTCATGTAACTCTCCCAGCTGCTGTAACAGTTTTTTCTCCTGCAGGGTCCACAGGTTATCCACAGGATAACATTGGGATATGATGATGCGACAGTGGATTTGCACCAAATGGTCAAAGCTTTTGGCCTCCCAGCATGCAGTGGGCCCGTCCACCTCCTGGCTCAGGCAAATCAGTTTTTGTTTGGTGTGGCAGGAGCCAGTCCATGGTCAAGAGGGCTTCTAGTTTTTAGCAGCTATAAGCTTTCTTATTTTTTTTTTATAGTCTTTTTCTTGAGTGATCTTTCTAAAAAGCGTCTTACACCTACCTTAGAGAGAGTAGCTCCAACAATGCCCCGCCGAGTCATGACAACGCTTACCCACATGTACAGCGCTGTTTTGGCGGGAGTCTGCATCGGATATACTAGCAAGTCCAGCAGAAGTTACTTGGCTGTGACCGGAGCATGGGGAGAAGGTAAGGCATCGGTTCTGCTTAGAGGGGGAACACGGACACAGCCGCACTGTTTTGGAGGAGACTACCAGTCACTGATGCTGCTGCCACCTAGGGTGCACCGTGCTAGGCTCCAGAGGTAGTATGAGGCCACCATCCCTGGGATTGATGTCAGCTGTGGGGAGACAGACGCTCCCCTGCTCACCCCTCCCATGAACCATTTTCGGCTTCCATCTGAGACACTGTGTATCTTAAAGGACCCAGTCGCAGCATAGGCAGCTGTGTGACTTGTGCAGCTTTGTTCACTTGGGCATCTGTGTTCACTGTAGGTTCACGGGGCGAGTGTGTACACTATTAGTGTCTGGATCCACTCAGCGGTCGCTAACGTATTGATCGGTCCTGGAAGTGAGGTGAGTCTCGTCGTATCCCACTCTACTGAGCCGGGTAATACAGCACTAAGTCTCTATCTACCTTTTGAGTATGAATAGTTGGATAAGTGCCGGATGCATACGAGTCTAATAATTATTACTGTTGTTTCTTTTGCTATGCGTCTGAATATGGCTAAACTCCTATATACGGTAATAGTCACATAGTTACATAATTAGTGAGGTTGAAAAGAGGCAAAATGCCCATTGGGTTCAACCTGTATTCTGTGATCAGCTGATCATATTATAATGTACCTGCTGATGTAATGCTTAGTACCAATTGACAACAATGACTCTTACCACTCCCAGATTAATGTCACTGTGTTAAATGCTATAACCCTGGATACTCTTTCCAGTTAGAAATTTGTCTAATCGGTTTTCAAATGCATTTACAGAGTCTGCCATTACTATCTTCTCCGGCAGGAAGTTCCAAATTTTTATTGCCCTTACCGTGAAGAACCCTTCCCTACGCTGTATACGGAAGCCTTTCCTCGTACTCCAGTGTCTCTAACCATTTAATCAGTTTAGTAGCCCGCCTTTGAACCCTTTCTAGTTCTCCTATATCTGTTTTATAATATGGTGCCCAGAACTGAACACAATATGCCAGATACAGACGTACCAATGATTTGTACAGTGGCAGGATTACATCCTTGTCCTTGGTCTCAATGCCCCGTTTTATGCATGCGAGCACTTTACTTGCCTTTTTTGCAGCATTTTGACATTGTGTACTGTAAGCCTATTATCCATGAGCACCCCCAAATCTTTTTCCACCACAGTCACCCCTATTTCTCTAACGTCCATGGGGAATAGACGAGACTGGGCACATCTAAAGAAAGATTTAGGACTACCTGGTGTGCACTGGCTCCTCCCTCTATTCCCTTCCTCCAGACCGCAGTTAGAATCTGTGCTCGGCCGAGCTGGATGCACACTAGGGGCTCTCCTGAGCTCCTAGAAAGAAAGTATATATAGGTTTTTTATTTTACAGTGAGATCTGCTGGCAACAGGCTCACTGCACCGAGGGACTAAGGGGAGAAGAAGCGAACCTACCTGCTTGCAGCTAGCTTGGGCTTCTTAGGCTACTGGACACCATTAGCTCCAGAGGGATCGCACACAGGACCCGACCTCGTCGTTCGTTCTCGGAGCTGCGCCGCCGTCCCCCTTACAGAGCCAGAAGCAAGAAGGTCCGGAAAATCGGCGGCTGAAGACTTCTGTCTTCTCCAAGGTAGCGCACAGCACTGCAGCTGTGCACCATTGCTCCTCATGCACACCACACACTGCGGTCACTGAGGGTGCAGGGCGCTGGGGGTGGCGCCCTGAGCAGCAATATTAACACCTTGGCTGGCAAACTTACACCATATATAACCCCAGAGGCTATATAGGTGTATATTAACCCCTGCCAGATATATTAAAATAGCGGGAGAAAGCCCGCCAAAAAAGGGGCGGAGCCATCTCCCTCAGCACACTGGCACCATTTTCCCTCACAGCTCCGCTGGAAGGATTGCTCCCTGGCTCTCCCCTGCAGTCCTGCACTACAGAAAGGGTAAAAAACAGAGGGGGGGGGGGGGGGGGGCACAAATTTAGGCGCAGTATTATATATATATGCAGCTATAAGGGGAAAACACTCTTTATAGGTGATATCCCTGTGGTATATAGCGCTCTGGTGTGTGCTAGCATACTCTCCCTCTGTCTCCCCAAAGGGCTTTGTGGGGTCCTGTCCTCTGTCAGAGCATTCCCTGCGTGTCTGCTGTGTGTCGGTACGGCTGTGTCGACATGTATGAAGAGGAAAATGATGTGGAGGCGGAGCAAATGCCTGTGAATGTGATGTCACCCCCTGCGGGGTCGACACCTGTGTGGATGGACTTATGGAAGGAATTACGTGACAGTGTCAACTCCTTACACAAAAGGTTTGACGACATAGGACAGCCGGCTACTCAGCTTGTGCCTGTTCCAGCGTCTCAAATGTCATCAGGGGCTTCAAAATGCCCGCTACCTCAGGTGACAGATACAGACGTCGAAACGGATACCAACTCCAGTGTCGACGACGATGAGACTAGTGTACCCTCCAATAGGTCCACCCGTTACATGATTGAGGCAATGAAAAATGTTTTACACATTTCTGATAATACCCCAGGTACCACAAAAAAGGGTATTATGTTTGGTGAGAAAAAGCTACCTGTAGTTTTTCCTGCATCTGAGGAATTAAATGAGGTGTGTGAGGAAGCGTAGACTTCCCCCGATAAGAAATTAATAATTTCTAAACGGTTATTGGCAGCGTACCCTTTCCCGCCAGAGGATAGGTCACGTTGGGAAATACCCCCTAGGGTAGATAAAGCGCTGACACGCTTATCAAAAAAGGTGGCACTACCGTCTCCGGATACGGCCGCCCTAAAGGAACCTGCTGATAGAAAGCAGGAAACTACCCTTAAAGCTATATACACACACACAGGCATTATATTACGACCAGCGATTGCATCAGCTTGGATGTGCAGTGCTGCTGCTGCGTGGTCAGATTCCCTGTTGGATAATATTGATACTATAAATATAGGGACAATATTTTGCTGACAATAGAGCATATAAAAGACGCTGTCTTATACATGCGTGATGCACAGAGGGATATTTGCCGGCTGGCATCAAAAATAAGCGCTATGTCCATTGCCGCCAGAAGGGGGTTATGGACTCGGCAATGGTCAGGCGATGCCGACTCGAAACGGCACATGGAAGTTTTGCCCTATAAGGGGGTATAACTGTTTGGGGAGGGTCTTTCGGACCTTGTGTCCACAGCTACTGCTGGGAAATCGACCTTTTTGCCACAGGCTACCCCACAGCAAAAGAAAGCACCGTATTATCAGGTACAGTCCTTTCGGCCCCAGAAAAGCAAGAGGGCTAGAGGCTCATCCTTTCTGCCGAGAGGCAAAGGTAGAGGGAAAAAGCTGCAGCACACAGCCAGTTCCCAAGAGCAGAAGTCCTCCCCCGCGTCCGGTAAGTCCACAGCATGACGCTGGGGCTTCACAGGCGGACCCGGGTACGGTGGGGGCCCGTCTCAGGAATTTCAGCGCACAGTGGGCTCTCTCACAGGTGGATCCCTGGGTCCTTCAAGTAGTATCTCAGGGATACAGGCTGGAATTCGAGACGTCTCCCCCCTGCCGTTTCCTAAAATCTGCCTTACCGGCAACTCCCTCTGCCAGGGAGGCGGTGTTGGTGGCTATTCAAAAACTGCATTCACAGCAAGTGATTGTCAAGGTACTCCTCCTTCAGCAAGGAAAGGGTTACTATTCCACAATGTTTGTGGTACCGAAACCGGACGCTTCGGTGAGACCCATCTTAAATTTAAAATCCTTGAACACTTATATCAAAAGGTTCAAGTTCAAGATGGAATCGCTCAGGGCGATTATCGCGAGCCTGGACGAGGGGGATTACATGGTCTCCCTGGACATCAAGGATGCGTACCTACATGTCCCCATTTACCCTCCTCACCAGGAGTACCTCAGATTTGTGGTACAGGACTGTCACTATCAGTTCCAGACGCTGCCGTTTGGGTTATCCACGGCACCGAGGGTCTTTACCAAGGTAATGGCCGAAATGATGATACTCCTTCGCAAGAAGGGAGTTTTCATTATCCCGTACTTGGACGATCTCCTGATAAAGGCGAGGTCCAAGGAACAGTTGGTAGTGGGGGCAGCACTTTCTCAGGAAGTGCTGCAACAGCACGGCTGGATTCTCAATATTCCAAAATCACAGCTGGTCCCGACGACACGTCTTCTGTTCCTGGGAATGATTCTGGACACAGACCAGAAAAAAGTGTTTCTTCCAGTGGAAAAAGCCGAGGAGTTGTCATCTCTAGTCAGAAACCTCCTAAAACCGGGACAGGTGTCGGTACATCAATGCACTCGAGTCCTGGGAAAAATGGTAGCTTCCTACGAAGCAATTCCATTCGGAAGGTTCCACGCAAGGACTTTCCAGTGGGACCTGTTGGACAAGTGGTCCGGGTCCCATCTCCAGATGCAACAGCGGATAACCCTGTCGGCAAGAACCAGGGTGTCGCTGCTGTGGTGGCTGCAGACGGCTCATCTACTAGAGGGCCGCAGATTCAGAATACAGGACTGGGTCCTGGTGACCACGGATGCCAGCCTTCGGGGCTGGGGGGCAGTAACACAGGGAAGAAATTTCCAAGGGCTGTGGTCAAATCAGGAGATTTCGCTTCACATAAATATTCTGGAGCTAAGGGCCATTTACAATGCCCTAAGCCAAGCAAGGCCCCTGCTTCAGAACCAGCCGGTACTGATCCAATCAGACAACATCACGGCGGTCGCCCATGTAAACAGACAGGGCGGCACAAGAAGCAGGAGGGCAATGGCAGAAGCCACAAAGATTCTCCGTTGGTCAGAGAATCATGTGTTAGCACTGACAGCAGTGTTCATTCCGGGAGTGGATAACTGGGAAGCAGACTTCCTCAGCAGGCACGACCTCCACCCGGGTGAAGGGGGACTTCATCCAGAAGTCTTCCACATGCTGGTAAACCGTTGGGAAAGACCACAGGTGGACTTGATGGCGTCCCGCCTCAACAAAAAGCTATAAAGATATTGCACCAGGTCAAGAGACCCTCAGGCGATCGCTGTGGACGCTCTAGTAACGCCGTGGGTGTACCAGTCGGTTTATGTGTTTCCTCCTCTGCCTCTCATTCCCAAGGTACTGAGAATAATAAGGCGAGGAGTGAAAACTATTCTCGTGGTTTCCGGATTGGCCAAGAAGAGCTTGGTACCCGGAACTTCAAGATATGCTTGCAGAGGACCCTTGGCCTCTGCCGCTCAGACAAGACCTGCTGCAGTAGGGACCCTGTCTGTTCCAAGACTTACCGCGGCTGCGTTTGACGTCATGGCGGTTGAACGCGGGATCCTAAAGGAAAAGGGCACTCCGGAAGAAGTCATCCCTACCCTGATCAAAGCCAGGAAGGATGTCACTGCAAAACATTATCACCGCATTTGGCGAAAATATGTTGCTTGGTGTGAGGCCAAGAAGGCCCCAACGAAGGAATTTCAACTGGGTCGATTCCTACATTTCCTGCAAGCAGGAGTGAAGTTGGGCTTCAAATTGGGGTCCATTAAGGTCCAGATTTCGGCCCTGTCGATTTTCTTCCAGAAAGACCTGGCTTCACTGCCTGAAGTTCAGACATTTGTCAAAGGAGTTCTGCATATTCAGCCCCCTTTTGTGCCCCCAGTGGCACCTTTGGATCTCAATGTGGTTTTGGTGTTCCTGAAATCACATTGGTTTGAGCCACTTAAGACTGTGGATTTGAAATATCTCACGTGGAAAGTGGTTATGCTGTTTGCTCTGGCTTCGGCCAGGCGCGTGTCAGAATTGGCGGCTTTGTCCTGTAAAAGCCCTTATCTGATTTTCCATATGGATAGGGCAGAGTTGAGGACTCGTCCTCAGTTTCTCCCGAAGGTGGTATCAGCTTTTCACTTGAACCAACCTATTGTGGTGCCTGCGGCTACTAGGGATTTGGAGGATTCCAAGTTACTGGACATAGTCAGGGCCCTGAAAATGTATATTTCCAGGACGGCTGGAGTCAGGAAAACCGACTCGCTATTTATTCTATATGCACCCAACAAGCTGGGTGCACCTGCTTCTAAGCAAACTATCGCGCGCTGGATTTGTAGCACTATTTAGCTGGCGCATTCTGCGGTGGGACTACCGCAGCCTAAATCTGTAAAAGCCCATTCCACAAGGAAGGTGGACTCATCTTGGGCGGCTGCCCGAGGAGTCTCGGCTTTACAACTTTGCCGAGCTGCTACTTGGTCAGGGGCAAACACGTTTGCAAAATTTTATAAATTTGATACCCTGGCTGAGGAGGACCTGGAGTTCTCTCATTCGGTGCTGCAGAGTCATCCGCACTCTCCCGCCCGTTTGGGAGCTTTGGTATAATCCCCATGGTCCTTACGGAGTCCCCAGCATCCACTAGGACGTTAGAGAAAATAAGAATTTACTCACTGGTAATTCTATTTCTCGTAGTCCGTAGTGGATGCTGGGCACCCATCCCAAGTGCGGATTGTCTGCAATACTCGTAAATAGTTATTGTTACACAAATCGGGTTGTTATTGCGAACCATCTATTCAGAGGTTCCTCTGTTATCATACTGTTAACCGGGGTTCCTATCACGAGTTATATGGTGTGATTGGTGTGGCTGGTATGAGTCTTACCCGGGATTCAAAATCCTTCCTTATTGTGTCAGCTCTTCCGGGCACAGTGTCCTAACTGAGGCTTGGAGGAGGGTCATAGGGGGAGGAGCCAGTGCACACCAGATAGTCCTAAAGCTTTCTTTAGATGTGCCCAGTCTCCTGCAGAGCCGTCTATTCCCCATGGTCCTTACGGAGTCCCCAGCATCCACTACGGACTACGAGAAATAGAATTACCGGTGAGTATATTCTTATTTATTTCCCCATTTTGAGTGTACGCTGCTTGTGTGTTTTTTTTGTCCCAAAATGCATAAGTTTGCATTTTTCTATATTGAACCTCATTCCCCATTTAGACACCCAGGCTTCAAGTTTAAATAAGTCATTTTGTAGAGACTCCAAATCGCTATCTGAATTACCTTACACATCTTAGTATCCTCCACAAAGATTGACACTGTGCTTTCCAAGCGTATTCCTAGATCGTTGATAAATATATTGAACAGTTGCACGCCAAGTACGGACCCTTGTGGTATTCCACTAACTACTGGTGCCCAGCTGGAGAACATCCTGTTGACCATTTCTCGTTGTACTCTGTTATCCAGCCAATTACTTATCCATGTACAAATAGTATATCCTAGACCAAGATCCATTAATTTGATGATCAGTCTCCTGTGAGGCACTGTATCGAAGGCTTTTGCAAAATCTAAATACACCACATCCACTGCTTTTCCCTGATCAAGATTCTCGCTCACTTCCTCGTAGAAGCTAATTAAGTTAGTTTGACATGATCTGTCCCTTACAAACCCATGCTGACTTTTGCTAATAATCTTATTAACCTGCAGATAATCCTTTATGCTATCCCTCAAGAAACCTTCCAATATTTTGCCCACTATAGAGGTTAAGCTAACTGGTCTATAGTTACAAGGATTATTTTTAGTTTCCTTTTTTAATAATGGCACTACCTCCACTATGCACCAATCCTTAGGTACTTTGCCTGTTTGAACTGTGGATTATCAAGTATAGGGATTTTGCTAGCTATGACCTAAGCTCCGTAATAACCCTCTGATGAAAACCATCTGGGCCTGGTGATTTATTAATCTTTATTTTGCTTAGTCTCTCAAGGACAACAAGTATTCAGCCAAGAGTCATTACCATCACTATCTTTATGCACTACTTTCTCCGACTGATCCTCCCTGGTGAATACTGAGGAAAAAAATTGTTCAGTATTTCCGCTTTTATTTTATTGTCGTTTATCAAAGCTCCCAATTCATCTTTTAACGGGCCTACATTCTCCTTCTTTAACCTTTTACTGTTTATGTATTTATAAAACTGTTTAGGATTGCTTTTACTCTCTATAGCGATTTGCTTTTCGTTTACAACTTTTGCTGCGATTATTACTTTATTGCATTTTTTTTGCATTCCTTGTAATGCTGGAATGACTCCTCCCCTCCATTAGATTTAAATGTTTTGAAAGCATGCCTCTTTTTAGCCATTGCTTCTTTGACCTCCGTATTAAGCCATATTGGTTTGTTTTTAGTACTCCTGCGTTTACTGTTCATAGGAATTAATTTGTGAATATTGCTATCAAGCAACCCTTTTAAAGCATCCCACATTTCCGTTGTGTCTTTACCATGAAACAAAACTTCCCAATCAATCTCGTTTAGTGCCTGTCTCAGCATATTGAAATTAGCTTTTCTAAAGTTAAATGTTTTAGTTGTTCCCTTATAGCTGTTTCTTGAAACTGATGTTGAATGTGATCATATAGTGGTCACTGTTTCCCAAGGTCTCCCCAACTTTAGTGTTTGATATAATGTCCACATTATTGGTAATAACTAGGTCCAGAATAGTTTTACCTCTAGTTGGGTCCTCGACTAATTGAGTTAAGTATTGATCCTTTAATGCATTTAAGAACCTGCTGCTCCTAGTTATTACGCATGAATCGTTACTACAATTTATATCAGGATAGTTAAAATCCCCTAACACTAGGATGTCCCCCATTCCCGCAGCTTTTTCAATTTGGTGTAAGAGTTGCTCCTCGTCATGTACACTAATATCCGGTTACATGTAGCACGTGCCAATGACTAGTTTCTTTGCCTCTGTGCCCCCACTTGTGATCTCACCCCATAGCGACTCCACGTTATCTTATAGTACAGAATATATAGGCTAATGGATGATCACACACATGGGGTAATAGGGACACAAGCCAGAGAGACATGGGAACAGAAGGAATAAAAAGTACATTAAACGCTATAAAGATTGAAATGCCATAAATACAGTTTTACCCTCTGTCTCATATCTTTACAGTCTTTCTTAAGGACATCCCACCTACCACTAACTTTGTCATTGGTGCCAACATGCACCAAGACCGCCAGGTCTTTACCAGCCGCTCCCAACAATCTATCTACCCTGTCCGCGATGTGCCGTACCCGAGCACCCAGAAGACAACAGACTGTACGGCGATCACGGTCCCGGTAGTAGATTGCCCTGCCTTCCTGATAATAGAATCCCGTATCACCACAATCTGACTAGGTACCTCCCTATCTTTTTTCCCATCTGCATCAGTGGGAACGCTCCTCTGGTTGCTAGAGGAAACTGTCTCCTCCGGTTCCGTCATTTCCTCACTGCCATCCTCAGAATCTCTGTCCAATTGGGCGAATTTATTGGGGTTTGGCAGATTGGAGATGTCCTGTCTTCTCCTCCCCCTCTTCTTCTTCCTTCTAACTGTGACCCAGCTGCCTACCTGATCTTCCTCATCTACCAGTGATCCCCCCCTGCAACTCCCCCACTGTTCTACCTAAACTTTGCTCAAGATTGTGAATGCTCCTTAGTTGCGGAAAGGTCTAGATCAGTTACCTGGGCTTCCAGGGTGGCCGTACGCTCACATCTCGCACAGATGTACCCGCACTCGGACTGTTGTGCCAGGTGCTCATACATCATGCATGACATGCATTGAGTGAGATTCCCAATCTCGGCCACCCCCATTTTTTCATTAGTGCTAACTCCCTGTTACCTTCAGAAAATCAAAAAGGGGGGGGCAATCAATATATAAAGAATATATAAAGAACAATAAATAAAATAAAGGAATAAGGGACAATAAATAAAAATATAAATAAATGGATAGGATAAGGATACATTTAGTACAAAGACAGGCACTCAACAATAAAATGCAGTAATGGACAAAGGAAGACAATCAGTTATACAACACAGTGGGAAAAGCTAATAGGGAAAGTTAATACTTATCTGCTCCCTGCTCCATTGATTTGTGAAGTTGTTCTCCCCGGCTGCAGGCTCCCTTCCCCACCGGCTGCTGGCTCCCTCCGGCTGCTGCTTCCTCCGGCTGCTGCTTCCTCCTGGCAGCTGGTTTCCTCCTAGCTGCCGGCTTCTGACTCCCCCGGCTTGCAGATCTAGCACCTTGTCACTCCGTCCTTGTGTGCACCCTTGTGTGTGCGCGCCCAATGTCACTTCCGATTCCAGTCGCTCGATGCTCTATCAGTTATAGGTTTCTCCTACATACTTGAAATGTATTTGTAGTTGATTATGTGCTCATATTGCCTATTATACTAATGTATAACCTGTGACTGCTGAATTTACTATAATTCTATCAGTTTTTTCTGTCTATTCCGATCTTCAATGCTTGTACAAAGCAGGGTAGGGTCAGATTTTATGTCACTTTAACAAAATTTATAGTGATTACAGTCACAAATTGTGTAGTACACTGTGCAAGTGTGTGATTATTTATCATGTCTAAGAGCGGCAATGGTGAGGAAAATACACTCACAGCAGCACCAATACTCATATCATGTTTGTCAAAGCATGGGCTAACCTCTCAGGCTCCGGTTCAGAAAAATAGTTTTAGCTTTCACCAAAGTCTCTTGAAAAATCCAAGGAGGACACAGGTGCAAGTTGAACCCCCATGGGCTACCTTTGTACAGACATTATCCAGTGTAGCTGAGCTGATAATTCCAACTTATGTACCAGGGATAGGTTACACTATTAACCCTTACATGCAGCATTACACCTGCGGTTTATCATTTCCAGCAGTTGTAGCAGCAGCCTCTCAACAAAAACAGGCTTAAAGGCCAGTGGTAATTAAAGCACATAGATATGAAACAACATCTTCACAGTCTACACATGCTTCAGATGAGGATTCATTGGAGAATGAAGACTCATTGTACTCTGGTTCTGCATATGAAGATGAGGAAGGAGGTCTCAGCTCAGTGGACATATCTGAGTTAATGTGATGAAAGTCATTCTATCCTTTGAATAATCAGCAGAGGGGTGTGTGGCTTGTGACCTGAATAGACAGATGTGTCCCAGGGGAGCTCCTGCCAGATTAAGCCCTTTGACCCCCTTTTTGCAGACCTAACCCTGTTTATCCCCCTCCTGCAGCTTCCTATAGCATCCCTTGCTGCTTTGTGTGCAATGGGGGTGCGCTGCAGAGCCAGAGCAAAGGTTTGTCCTGTGCTTGTAGGTTGCGGCCTTCCCCTCGTGGTGGAGCCGGGACCTCAATTTGGAATCCCCCCACCTGTGATCGGACGAAAACTGGGTGCCCCACACCGCTATATGGCCTGCCCCACTACACCTCTCCTACCTGGGGGACCCTGCCGAGCTGTAGAGGAGGTGAGAGGAGCCCCTGGAGCCGCGGGACCTGAGCTGAATCGGCGGTGGTCCGGTGGCCATCATGGATGTGGCAGTAAGTGTAGCACGGGCGCTGCTCTTATTCGAGCGGCCCACCTGACGCACACACTCACCAAGGGGGTCTAACAGTGGGGGTGACGGCTGACCCCTAACCCTGCAATAAACTATTTGTGGCATCCTTTGGGGGGACACATTAAATCCTGCTGACGGTGGCCATCTTGGAGGTGGCAAGGCAGGCTTCCCTATACTTTGCTGTCCCTGTTGTGCTCGTAAGGGAGCCAGCTCACTGTTTCAGCGGGGAATTACTTCAGAACACCAGTAACAAATACACAAATAGATGCCTGCAAGCTAGACACTGTACACTCTTATTCCACTACTCTCTTTTTTTGTATATACAGTGCACCCTGCTGGATCTGATTCTCAGTGGTACAGTGTGCTGTGATCCAGGACGCTCTCCTGTGGATCCCTTTCACTGTTATAACAGATTATTGGGACCTAGACCCTTCGAATGATGTGAACACACAAATGCCTGACTCCCCCCCCCCCCCACCCAAATCAACTGATGAGCATTCTGGTGGACCTTTCTTGTAATCACTCCCTAAATGGGCACTTCTATTTCACCAGATACTATGAGCAGAGCGAACACCCGAGCAAAAAAATCAGGAGCTTCACAAGATATTGCACCGGGAAAAGCCAGCTGACATTTCCTCTCCGTCCTCTCGGCTGCCCACCGCTAACATGGATCCGACAGATTCACCCTCAACCAAAGTGGATATCCAATCCCTTCAGAATATGATATTGGACCTCGAGCTCTTTTACCACCGCTCTCCAGTCAGCGATTGGTGAACTGAAATCTGACTTGGCGGCTCTGGATTCTCGCACCAGATCGCTGGAATCACGGGTGGAAAAACAACAGAATTTCATAAACAAGTGGGTGAGGACATGAGCTACCTATCCGGCGAATTGGAATTCCTTAAGGATAAAGTTGAGGATAGCGAAAATCACGAGAGGCTGAATAATTTACGCATTGGCAATGTCCCTGAATCTGTATCGGCCTCCGAATTGAAACCATACCTCAAACGTCTGTTTCTTTACTTGGTCCCGTTGCTCTCGGAATCTGCCATCTCGACAGAGAGAGCTCATCGTGCCCTGAGGCCTAAACCAAAGGATTCTGGTCCTCCCCGTGATGTTATCCTTTGGTGTTTGTCTTTTAAGATTAAGAATAGTATTACAATGGCATGCAGAAATTTGACTTCGATTCTGTTAGAAGATTCCCGGTTTCAGGTATATCAAGATTTGTCGCCAGTGACCATTGCTAAACGGCGTGACCTGCGCTCTGTTACCTCTACACTGCGCAATAATGGTTACAAATATCGTTGGGTTTTTCCTTTTTGCCTCATTGTGGAGATTGATGGCAAAGTTCATATCATTCGCTCTCCTGCGGACGGGGACAAGCTGCTTCGAAAACTACAACTGTCCCCCTCTGCTACTTCTCAGATGTGAAGCTCCTCATGTTTAAAATGTAACTTTTATCAACTTTTAGTTTAAATAATTTTGTTCTCACTCTTGCTCAAATGTTATGTTGACTTCATTATAGATACTGTTTCATAAATGAATGCCCGTTTACCTCATCACAAACTTTTTTTTTTTATCAGACCTATGTACTCTTTGTATCGCTATGTTTCTATCTCGCTGTCCTGGCCGGTGGCTCGGAGGCACTGTCCTATGGATGGGACATGGGAATTGATCCCTGCCCCGATGCCGTGTTGCCTGCCTCTGGCTATCGATCTGCTCTGCCACTTTGCCATTTGATCTATTATTGTTACTTTTTTTGATACTGTCTGCTATCTGGTCATCTTTTCTCTAGTATTCTGTATTTTGGACTGTCCTGCCTCTGCTATGGGTCCACCTTTGGTACATGGAGGTCCATCCTCCTTATTTCCGATTAGTTTTGGGTGGGGGGGTGTCAGCGCCTTGGCTTGACACTTCCTCCCCCACTCTCTAGGGATTAGAGATATAGGGTCCATACCCTTATCTGTTCCACTGTATTTGTATCCCACCAGCGAGCTCTTTTTTTTTTTTTTTTAGAGCTCAATCTTAGCAGTCCGGTATCCTGCCTTTTGGATACTACGTCTGCTTTTTTCATTTTATTTTTTCTCACTCTCCTCCCCTTTTAGATTCTTGCTACAGTTTGAGTGTAAGTTGACGTATCTGCATTCACAGTTAGATATATCCATTTATTTTATACTGTTTGTGTATTGAATTGTACATTTATATTTTTCTTTTCTTTTTCTTCTCTCTTTCTTTTCTCTTATCTCTCATTTAACTTAGCAGAGGCCGGAGCCCTATCAGTTTCAAGCAGTTTCTTCTTTCTTCAATCATGCCGCTAACGTGCCTGTCAATTAATGTTAAGGGTCTGAACACCCCCCAGAAACGCGCTCATCTCCACAGGTCTCTTAAAACTATACAAGGTGACGTGATTTTTTTTACAGGAGACACATTTAAAATCGGCCTCCCATCCCTCACTGACATCTAAACAATTTCCCATGACCTGCTACTCCAATATTACGGCAAAAAGAAATGGGGTTGCTATGTTAGTCAGAGGATCCGTTCCTTTTCAGTTCCTAGACTGTAAATGCGACCCTGAAGGTCGTTCTGTAATGGTGAGAGGAAAAATTGGACACAAGGACGTTACATTGGCTAATCTGTACTCTCAAAACACGGCCCAATCTAAATTCTTCTGCAAGTTTTTCACGACCTTTATTCATATAGACGAGGTAAGACACTTGTCGGTGGAGATTTCAATATGGCTCTCATGAACATGGATAATTCCGGCCCCTTATGTAGTGGTCAAACCCTAAACTCTTCTGTACTACACAGGGGTATGGCCGAGGCTGGTCTGTTCGATGTCTGGCGTTTCCTTAATCAGACCACTAGGGACTACACTTTTTATTCCAATCTGCATGTTGTGTATTCTCACATTGATATGTTCTTGAGCTGTGCACCTCTCTCCTGGACGGCCCGCGCTTCCTCGATAGTCCCACTTACTTGGACTGACCACGCCGCTTTAGCTGCGACATTTGACATATTTGATAGACCGACATGGAGACTTAACGAAACCCTATTGAAGATTCCTAAGTTTCAGGACTTAATTAAGACTAAGCTTCAGGAATATTTTGATATTAATGTAGAAGATGACTGCAGTATAGCTACAATATGGGAAGCACATAAGGCGGTTATTAGAGGATCCATTATTCAGTTTGCGTCCCGCCGTAAGAGACACCAGGAAACTCAAATTGCTCTGTTAGCAGACAACATTGCAACACTAGACCGGGAACACAAACGCACACACTCTAAGAAAACACTAGCTGAACTTTCTAAGGCCCGTGATGATCTACAATCTATTTTGGCGGAAAATTTTGAGCGCTCACTTCAATGGGCTAATCGATTGTTTTATGACAAAAGCAACAAGGCCCATACTTTGTTGGCTAATTGCTTACGTGCTAAGAAGGCTAACCAATGCATCCATACTATTAGGGAACCCTCAGGTAACGTTACCTATGACCCTAAGAAAATTAATGGTATCTTTTCTGGCTATTATAGAGCACTCTATAACCTTGACCCCCTGTCCGACCCCTCGGCACATGCCGACCAGGCTCAACCGTATCTAGATTCATGCGCTGTTCATCGTTTAGATGATTCAACTAACTCTGCTCTCAATGCTGATATTTCTGCTGAAGAAATCGAAGCAGCACTGAAAACCCAGAAGCCTTCTAAGGCTCATGGCCCGGACGGCTACCCGATGGCGTACTACAAAACTTTCGCCCCTCAGCTTATTCCTCATATGGTCTTTTTAATAAAATAATGCAGGGCACCCCTTTTCACACTGACTCCACGACCTCTAGCATTATAGTAATCCTGAAACCCGAAAAGGACCCCTCCTATTGCTCAAATTATAGACCCATCTCTTTGATTAATACCGAGCTCAAGCTTTTTGCCAAAGTACTGTCATCTCGCCTGAATACTGTGTTGCCGTCATTAATAGACCCTGATCAAGTGGGATTTATTCCCGGCCGCCAGGCCTCGGACAACACCAGACATATTGTTAACTTAATTCATCATATAAACTCAACGAAAACACCAGCGATTGCTCTGGCGCTTGACGCCGAAAAGGCGTTTGATCGCATCTCTTGGTCTTTTTTGTTTTCTACATTATCTCCGTTTGGCCTCCATGGTAATTTCATCACTGCAGTAGCGGGCCCTCTATTCTAACTCTTCATCTATGGTCCTGACTAATGGATTAAGCTCACTCCGGTTTAGTTTAAAGAACGGCACTCGTCAGGGTTGCCCTTTCTCTCCCCTACTTTTCGCCTTATGTATCGAACCTTTTGCAGCCCGTATTAGACTCAATACTGATATTGGGGGTATTACTGTGGGGCAGGGCTCATATAAAATATCTCTGTTTGCGGATGACGTGCTCGTGACTCCTTCTAACCCCCTTGATTTCTCTTCCTAACCTACAGAAAGAACTACGTTCGTACGTTTCCCTCTCTGGTTATAAAATAAATCATACCAAATCTGAGGCCCTTGCGTTTAATGTCTCATCCCACACTAATTTGACTTTGACCTCTTCTTTCCCTTTTCTCTGGAGGCCCTCGGCTATCAAATACCTTGGCATATTTATCACTAAATCCTATACTACCCTCTATCAGGCTAATTATTTTCCTATAATGAAAACGCTCACAAAAGACCTAGATAACTGGGATCGGTTATATATCTCATGGATTGGACGGATTAACACCCTAAAAATGAATTTCCTTCCCGTATCCTTTATCTGTTCCAAACTGTTCTGACAATGGTGTCCCGAGTGACTTTGGCTTCCCTGCAAACACTGTGCCACAAATTCATTTGGGCTCATCGTAAATCTCGATTAAGACGAACCATATTGACCAAGAGTGCAACCTCAGGCGGTTTGGGATATCCTAATCTTCAGGCTTATTTTAATGCCGGTCATTACCCCCGAGGGATCAGAAAATGGGTCGATATTGAGAACTCAATATATCAGGGTATTCCCCTTGACTCCCTTCTGTGGCTCCCCAGGTCCTGCAGACTAGCCTCGGCCTATTTAGTCCCAACGATTAAATTCACCCTCGGATTGTGGGACAAACTCTGCACCACTTATAATCTTTCTTCATACCCCTCACCTCTGTCACCTATCTGGGGTCACCCCGCCTTCCCCCCAGGCAGTGAACGACATATGGCAGCCCCATGGCAATCTCAAGGGGTCATGAGATTTATCCATGTTAAGGGCCATTCTGCACCGACCTCTTTTGGAGGTTTTCAAGAATGCCCCGGTATTCCATCCTCGTGTCATTACCATTATATTCAAATTCTTAACTTTCTTAAATCACAACTTAAAACTACTCCTTTAAGATCACCCACCTCCTTTGAACATATGTGTTTACTGTCAATTGGCAAAAAAGGGAACATCTAAACAGTATATAACTTTATCTTGGCTCCAGATCCTCCTCCCCGTGAACCCCATGAATTAGCCTGGGAATCAGATCTCTCCCATTCGTTGGATGACGATCAATGGGGAGACATTAGATTGCGCATTGCTAAAGATTCTATTAGTGTGGCACTTAGGGAGACATGTTATAAAGTTTATACCAGATGGTATCTAGTCCCGTCCAGACTTCATTCCATTTTCTCTGTGACCTCGAATTTATGCTGGAGACTTTGTGGAGAGGCGGGCACTTTTTTCCACGTCTGGTGGACCAGCCCCTCTGTCTGCCCCTTCTGGAACACAGTTGGAGCGCTCATCGCTCAAACTTGCGGACATAACAGATCTCTCTCCTGAAATTGCTTTACTTCATGCCCCCATACCGTCACTACCCAAATCCCATAATAAGCTTGTTATGCAATTCTGCATGGCGGCTAAATCCCTGATTGCTAAATGCTGGGAGGATCACAAACCACCCTCCAAGGCATTACTGATGACTAAAATTAATTATATAACCAATATGGAATAATAAGAATTTACTTACCGATAATTCTATTTCTCGGAGTCCGTAGTGGATGCTGGGGTTCCTGAAAGGACCATGGGGAATAGCGGCTCCGCAGGAGACAGGGCACAAAAGTAAAGCTTTTACAGGTCAGGTGGTGTGTACTGGCTCCTCCCCTATGACCCTCCTCCAGACTCCAGTTAGGTACTGTGCCCGGACGAGCGTACACAATAAGGGAGGATTTTGAATCCCGGGTAAGACTCATACCAGCCACACCAATCACACCGTACAACTTGTGATCTAAACCCAGTTAACAGTATGATAACAGAGGAGCCTCTGAAAGATGGCTTCCTAAACAATAACCCGAATTAGTTAACAATAACTATGTACAAGTATTGCAGATAATCCGCACTTGGGATGGGCGCCCAGCATCCACTACGGACTCCGAGAAATAGAATTATCGGTAAGTAAATTCTTATTTTCTCTATCGTCCTAAGTGGATGCTGGGGTTCCTGAAAGGACCATGGGGATTATACCAAAGCTCCCAAACGGGCGGGAGAGTGCGGATGACTCTGCATCACCGAATGAGAGAACTCCAGGTCCTCCTTTGCCAGGGTATCAAATTTGTAAAATTTTACAAACGTGTTCTCCCCTGACCACGTAGCTGCTCGGCAGAGTTGCAATGCCGAGACCCCTCGGGCAGCCGCCCAAGATGAGCCCACCTTCCTTGTGGAATGGGCCTTAACAGATTTAGGCTGTGGCAGGCCTGCCACAGACTGTACAAGTTGAATTTTGTTACAAATCCAACGAGCAATCGACTGCTTAGAAGCAGGTGCACCCAACTTGTTGGGTGCATACAGTATAAACAGCGAGTCAGATTTTCTGACTCCAGCCGTCCTTTAAATGTATATTTTTTTAAGGCTCTGACAACGTCCAACAACTTGGAGTCCTTCAAGTCGTCTGTAGCCGCAGGCACTACAATAGGCTGGTTCAGGTGAAACGCTGATACCACCTTAGGGAGAAAATGCGGACGCGTCCGCAGCTCTGCCCTATGTCGAATGGAAAATTAAATAAGGGCTTTTATAAGATAAAGCCGCCAGTTCAGATACTCTCCCGGCCGAAGCCAGGTCCAGTAACATAGTCACTTTCCATGTGAGATATTTCAAATCCACATTCTTTAGTGGTTCAAACCAATTGGATTTGAGGAAATCTAAAACTACATTTAGATCCCACGGTGCCACCTTAGGCACCACAGGAGGCTGTATATGCAGTACTCCTTTTATAAAAATCTGGACCTCAGGAACTGAGGCCAATTCTTTTTGGAAGAATATTGATAGGGCCGAAATTTGAACCTTAATAGATCCCAATTTGAGACCCATAGACAATCCTGATTGCAGGGAATGTAGGAAACGACCCAGCTGAGATTCCTCCATCGGAGCACTCCGCTGCTCGCACCACGCAACATATTTTCGCCTAATACGGTGATAATGCTTCGCGGTGACTTCCTTCCTTGCCTTTATGAAGGTAGGAATGACTTCTTCTTCTGGAATGCCTTTTCCTTTTAGGATCTGGCATTCAAACGCCATGCCGTCAAACGCAGCCGCGGTAAGTCTTGAAAAAGACAAGGACCCTGCTGAAGCAGGTCCCTTCTTCAGAGGTAGAGGCCACGGATCGTCCGTGACCATCTCTTGAAGTTCCGGGTACCAAGTCCTTCTTGGCCAATCCGGAGCCACTAGACTTACTCCTCTTTGCCGTATAATCCTCAATACCTTTGGTATGAGAGGCAGAGGAGGAAACACATATACTGACTGGTACACCCAAGGTGTTACCAGCGCGTCCACAGCTATTGCCTGCGGATCTCTTGACCTGGCGCAATACCTGTCCAGTGTTTTGTTGAGGCGAGACGCCATCATGTCCACCATTGGTTTTACCCAACGGTTTAATAGCATGTGGAAAACTTCTGGATGAAGTCCCCACTCTCCCGGGTGAAGGTCGTGTCTGCTGAGGAAGTCTGCTTCCCAGTTGTCCACTCCCGGGATGAATACTGCTGACAGTGCTATCACGTGATTCTCCGCCCAGCGAAGGATCCTGGCAGCTTCTGCCATTGCCCTCCTGCTTCTTGTGCCGCCCTGTCTGTTTACATGGGCGACTGTCGTGATGTTGTCCGACTGGATCAACACCGGTCTTTCTTGAAGCAGAGGTTCCGCCTGGCTTAGAGCATTGTAGATTGCTCTTAGCTCCAGAATGCTTATGTGAAGAGACTTTTCCAGGCTCGACCACACTCCCTGGAAATTTCTTTCCTGTGTGACTGCTCCCCAGCCTCTCAGGCTGGCATCCGTGGTCACCAGGATCCAATCCTGTATGCCGAATCTGCGGCCCTCCAATAGATGAGCCTCCTGCAACCACCACAGAAGGGATACCCTTGTCCTCGGCGACAGGGTTATCCGCAGGTGCATCTGAAGATGCGACCCTGACCATTTGTCCAACAGATCCCTTTGCATGGAATCTGCCGAATGGGATTGCTTCGTAAGAATCTACCATTTTTTCCCAGGACTCTTGTGCATTGATGTACAGACACCTTTCCTGGTTTTAGGAGGTTCCTGACCAGGTCAGATAACTCCTTGGCTTTTTCCTCGGGAAGAAAAACCTTTTTCTGAACTGTGTCCAGAATCATCCCCAGGAACAGCAGACGAGTTGTCGGCATTAATTGGGATTTTGGAATATTCAGAATCCATCCGTGCTGCTTTAGCACCTCTTGAGATAGTGCTAAACCCATCTCTAGCTGTTCTCTGGACCTTGCCCTTATTAGGAGATCGTCCAAGTATGGGATAATTAATACGCCTTTTCTTCGAAGAAGAAATATTATCTCGGCCATTACCTTTGTAAAGACCCGAGGTGCCGTGGACAAACCAAACGGCAGCGTCTGAAACTGATAGTGACAGTTTTGTACAACGAACCTGAGGTACCCCTGGTGTGAGGGGTAATTGGAACGTGGAGATACGCATCCTTGATGTCCAAGGATACCATAAAGTCCCCTTCTTCCAGGTTCGCTATCACTGCTCTGAGTGACTCCATCTTGAACTTGAACTTCTTTATGTACAGGTTCAAGGACTTCAGATTTAGAATAGGCCTTACCGAACCATCCGGCTTCGGTACCACAAAAAGAGTGGAATAATACCCCTTCCCTTGTTGTAGAAGAGGTACCTTGACTATCACCTGCTGAGAATACAGCTTGTGAATGGCTTCCAAAACCGTCTCCCTTTCTGAGGGGGACGTTGGTAAAGCAGACTTCAGGAAACGGCGAGGTGGCTCTGTCTCTAATTTCAACCTGTACCCCTGAGATATTATCTGCAGGATCCAGGGATTTACCTGCAAGTGAGCACACTGCGCGCTGTAATTCTTGAGACGACCGCCTACCGCCCCCGAGTCCGCTTGCGAAGCCCCAGCGTCATGCTGAGGCTTTTGTAGAAGCCGGGGAGGGCTTCTGTTCCTGGGAAGGAGCTGCCTGTTGCTGTCTCTTCCCTCGTCCTCTGCCTCGTGGCAGATATGAATAGCCCTTTGCTCTCTTATTTTTAAAGGAACGAAAGGGCTGCGGTTGAAAGGTCGGTGCCTTTTTCTGTTGGGGAGTGACTTGAGGTAGAAAGGTGGATTTCCCGGCCGTAGCCGTGGCCACCAAATCTGATAGACCGACCCCAAATAACTCCTCTACGCATCGCCTGTCCACTGTCGTGTCCATAAAGCTCTTCTGGCCTAAATGGACATAGCACTTACCCGTGATGCCAGTGTGCAGATATCTCTCTGTGCATCACGCATATAAAGAAATGCATCCTTTATTTGTTCTAACGACAGTAAAATATTGTCCCTGTCCAGGGTATCAATATTTTCGATCAGGGACTCTGACCAAACTACCCCAGCACTGCACATCCAGGCAGTCGCAATAGCTGGTCGTAGTATAACACCTGCATGTGTGTATATACCTTTTTGGATATTTTCCATCCTCCTATCTGATGGATCTTTAAGTGCGTCCGTCTCAGGAGAGGGTAACGCCACTTGTTTTGATAAGCGTGTTAGCGCTTTGTCCACCCTAGGAGGTGTTTCCCAGCGCTCCCTAACCTCTGGCGGGAAAGGGTATAAAGCCAATAACTTCTTTGAAATTAGCAGTTTTTTATCGGGGCACCCCACGCTTCATCACACACGTCATTTAATTCTTCTGATTCGGGAAAAACTACTGGTAGTTTTTTCACACCCCACATAATACCCTGTTTAGTGGTACCTGTAGTATCAGCTAAATGTAACATCTCCTTTATTGCCAAAATCATATAACGTGTGGCCCTACTGGAAAATACGGTTGATTCGTCACCTTCACCACCGGAATCAGTGCCTGTGTCTGGGTCTGTGTCGACCGACTGAGGCAAAGGGCGTTTTACAGCCCCTGACGGTGTTTGAGGCGCCTGGACAGGCACTAATTGAGTGTCCGGCCGCCTCATGTCGGCAAACAACTGCTTAAGCGAGTTGACGCTATCCCGTAATTCCACAAATAAAGGCATCCATTCTGGTGTCTACCCCCTAGGAGGTGACATCCTCATATTTGGCAATTGCTCCGCCTCCACACCAATAACGTCCTCATACATGTCGACACACACGTACCGACACACAGCAGACACACAGGGAATGCTCTATACGAAGACAGGACCCACTAGCCCTTTGGGGAGACAGAGGGAGAGTCTGCCAGCACACACCAAAAAGCGCTATATATGACAGGGATAGCCTTATGATTAAGTGCTCCCTTATAGCTGCTTTTATATTAATATATTGCCATTTATTTTGCCCCCCCTCTCTGTTATACCCTGTTTCTGTAGTGCAGTGCAGGGGAGAGACCTGGGAGCCTTCCTGACCAGCGGAGCTGTGACAGAAAATGGCGCCGTGTGCTGAGGAGATAGGCCCCGCCCCTTTTTCGGCGGGCTCGTCTCCCGCTATTTAGTACATTTAGGCAGGGGTAAATATCTCCATATAGCCTCTGGGGCTATATGTGAGGTATTTTTAGCCTTTTTAAAGGTTTTCATTTGCCTCCCAGGGCGCCCCCCCCCAGCGCCCTGCACCCTCAGTGACTGCCGTGTGAAGTGTGCTGAGAGGAAAATGGCGCACAGCTGCAGTGCTGTGCGCTACCTTAAGAAGACTGCAGGAGTCTTCAGCCGCCGATTCTGGACCTCTTCTTGCTTCAGCATCTGTGAGGGGGCCGGCGGCGTGGCTCCGGTGACCATCCAGGCTGTACCTGTGATCGTCCCTCTGGAGCTTCATGTCCAGTAGCCAAGAAGCCAATCCATCCTGCACGCAGGTGAGTTCACTTCTTCTCCCCTCTGTCCCTCGTTGCAGTGATCCTGTTGCCAGCAGGAATCACTGTAAAATAAAAAACCTAAGCTAAACTCTCTAAGCAGCTCTTTATGAGAGCCACCTAGAATTGCACCCTTCTCGGCCGGGCACAAAAATCTAACTGGAGTCTGGAGGAGGGTCATAGGGGGAGGAGCCAGTACACACCACCTGACCTGTAAAAGCTTTACTTTTGTGCCCTGTCTCCTGCGGAGCCGCTATTCCCCATGGTCCTTTCAGGAACCCCAGCATCCACTTAGGACGATAGAGAAATATCACTAGCCTGCGGAATAACACTGTGGCCCAATTCCACAACATTTGGTCCCCGTGGTACCTCGCGTGTTCTCTATTAATACCCGGACTCTGCTATTTCCTCTTCTGTTATCTTTGTTTGGACTTACAGCCAACCTCCCGTTTCCTTATCTGTAACTTTCCCCCTTTTGTTTTTACACTTCCTCTTTCTCTTTCCTTACTTGTTTATTTTACTTCTAACAAGTTTTTTCTCAGTTTTGGTATAGGATCTATACTATAAATGAAAAATAAAGAGATTGATCATGTACACGTTTCAATCTACACAGGTTGTATGCTGCTATCATTTCATAGCCTATATTTTCATGGAACTGTATATTTCACTCTAACATTGTTTGAACACTTTTTTATGTTGTAATTCTATGACACTATGCGGACAAGTCTTTTATCTGCATGTTCCGCATCTTTACCTGGATTTGTACAACATTGTTTTGGTTATTGATCACTCTCAATAAAAACTTTAACTTTAAAAAAAATGCTTAATGGGCAGAAATATACTAAGACATGGGCTGTCTGTAACAAGGGCTATGTCCTGATTTTTCATTGCATTACTGTACCAAGGATAATGAGACTGATTTCATCATCTGACTATAATTCCTTTATTCGGTTCAGGGATAATGAATGGTTAACTGTTTATTTACTAGCGATCTGATCCCCTAACAGTACAGCCAATGCGCTCTCTGCATCAGCTCTAAATACCATCCTTACCCTGACATTAGCGTCACTGATGTGACCAAGCTAATGCGAAACGTACGTCATCAGGGGGAGCGAGGACGCGTATGACATCCGGAGGTGCGGGAGTAACACCCGGCCCGGCGTCCAGCACCCCAGCGGCTCCCGGCAATATACGGAGACCCTCCAGTGTTATCTCACCAGCACACCGGAGACTGCAACACAATAGGTATTCAGAGCCTCGCGGCTGCAGCCCCCCTGCAATGTGCACACACACAACAGGGGAGAGGGGATGTGAAGCGGGGACAGCAGAAGCTGCTTGCACTGTTTCTTCTGTCCCGAGGTGGACGGTACTTCCCCCCTCTCATTGTTTCCATTCACCGCCTAGGTTTTAACCCCGGCACACGGAACAGCAGCAGAAGGAGAAGCCGTCGTTTCACACCGGGACCCTTTTCCTATATATAGTAACATACCTATGTTTGCTTCCAAATCATTGATTAACGATATATGTGTGTGCTATACAATCTGGGATAGATGATCATATGTGTGCCATACAATCTGGGATAGATGATGATATGTGTGTGCCATACAATCTGGGATAGATGATCATATGTGTGTGCCATACAATCTGGGATAGATGATCATATGTGTGCACCATACAATCTGGGATAGATGATCATATGTGTGTGCCATACAATCTGGGATAGATGATCATATGTGTGCGCTATACAATCTGGGATAGAGGATCATATGTGTGTGCCATACAATCTGGGATAGATGATCATATGTGTGCACCATACAATCTGGGATAGATGATCATATGTGTGTGCTATACAATCTGGGATAGATGATCATATGTGTGCGCCATACAATCTGGGATAGATGATCATATGTGTGCACCATACAATCTGGGATAGATGATCATATGTGTGTGCCATACAATCTGGGATAGATGATCATATGTGTGCGCTATACAATCTGGGATAGAGGATCATATGTGTGTGCCATACAATCTGGGGTAGATGATCATATGTGTGCGCCATACAATCTGGGATAGATGACCATATGTGTGCGCCATACAATCTGGGATAGATGATAATATGTGTGCGCCATACAATCTGGGGTAGATGATCATATGTGTGTGATTTACAATCTGGGATAGATGATCATATGTGTGTGCTATACAATCTGGGATAGATGATCATATGTGTGCGCCATACAATCTGGGATAGATGATCATATGTGTGCACCATACAATCTGGGATAGATGATCATATGTGTGTGCCATACAATCTGGGATAGATGATCATATGTGTGCGCTATACAATCTGGGATAGAGGATCATATGTGTGTGCCATACAATCTGGGATAGATGATCATATGTGTGCGCCATACAATCTGGGATAGATGATCATATGTGTGCTATACAATCTGGGATAGATGATCATATGTGTGCGCTATACAATCTGGGGTAGATGATCATATGTGTGCGCTATACAATCTGGGATAGATGGTCATATGTGTGTGCCATACAATCTGGGATAGATGATCATATGTGTGCGCCATACAATCTTGGATAGATGATCATATGTGTGCTATACAATCTGGGATAGATGATCATATGTGTGCGCTATACAATCTGGGGTAGATGATCATATGTGTGCGCTATACAATCTGGGATAGATGATCATATGTGTGTGCCATACAATCTGGGATAGATGATCATATGTGTGCGCCATACAATCTTGGATAGATGATCATATGTGTGCTATACAATCTGGGATAGATGATCATATGTGTGCGCTATACAATCTGGGGTAGATGATCATATGTGTGCGCTATACAATCTGGGATAGATGATCATATGTGTGCGCCATACAATCTTTGATAGATGATCATATGTGTGCGCCATACAATCTGGGGTAGATGATCATATGTGTGCGCCATACAATCTGGGGTAGATGATCATATGTGTGCGCCATACAATCTGGGGTAGATGATTATATGTGTGCGCCATACAATCTGGGATAGATGATCATATGTGTGCGCCATACAATCTGGGATAGATGATCATATGTGTGCGCCATACAATCTGGGGTAGATGATCATGTGTGCGCCATACAATCTGGGATAGATGATCATATGTGTGTGCCATACAATCTGGGATAGATGATCATATGTGTGCGCCATACAATCTGGGATAGATGATCATATGTGTGCGCCATACAATCTGGGATAGATGATCATATGTGTGCGCCATACAATCTGGGGTAGATGATCATATGTGTGCGCCATACAATCTGGGATAGATGACCATATGTGTGCGCCATACAATCTGGGATAGATGATAATATGTGTGCGCCATACAATCTGGGGTAGATGATCATATGTGTGTGATTTACAATCTGGGATAGATGATCATATGTGTGCGCCATACAATCTGGGATAGATGATCATATGTGTGCGCCATACAATCTGGGATAGATGTTTAGATGATCATATGAACATGGAATATAACTAAGGGTCTTATTGTGCCGCTAACAGTGTTCATATTATAATAGGTGAATCCTATTTTTTCTCAGAATATTATACCACTATCTGCATGTGGTTTTGGATAAATAACAATTGCAGTCAGATTTAAATTGTTGATTAATTGATTATTTCTGCATACAACAAATGAAAAGTGCATGTCCGAGCTTCTGACACACTTCATTGTGCAACTTTTTTCCTTGGAAGGGAGAAACATATTGTTAGGTGCCGCGGTCCACGGCGCCGCTCGGTCTGTTTCCGAGCGACGCTCACGACCGCCGCACCTCCTTCCCTTACCGCCCGGTGCCTAGCAACTAGGGGACGCCGTGCGCGCTGAGCCGCCGGGTCCCTAGCAACGCTAGGACGCCGTGCGTGCTGAGCCGCCAGGTCCCTAGCAACGCTAGGACGCCGTGCGTGCTGAGCCGCCGGGCCCTTAGCAACAGGGACGCCTCTATCTAACCGCGTTCCCCATTGCTTCCTGTCTATCATCACACCTGTTAGCTCTGGTCGTGCAGCAGGGCAGCTGCACGACATTACTAATCAAGCTTCACTGCAGCTATTGGAGGGTTCCCTGTTATATTCTCCCTCACTACCTGGCACAGACGCTGGTGATAGCTTCCTGCATGCTGTTCCTGCCTGGTAACGTCTGTTCCAGGTCAGTTGTATCTGGTCGATCCTGCTCCCTGTGGTCCCGTGTCCTGGAGTTCTGAAGCCGGTCCTGGGAATCCTTCCTGTCCAAAACGAACCTGTTACAGTCTTCCGAGGGTTCTCGTTGCTTGGGGTTCTCTCCCGGTTTCGTGAGTAGCGGCTTCTGCCGTGAGTTGCGGCCTAGGCCGCTCAAACTTTGTATTACTTTTGTGTTGGTGGTTTTTACGCAGGTTTCCGCTTTTCACTGTCCTCCCCGGAACTTGGCGGAGCCGTGTGGGGGAACAGACAGTGGTATATTTTGTTGTTCTTTTTCCTTGGCGGCGTGCCGCACATACCTTTAGTTTTAGGGTAGTTAGTAGCCCCTAGCTTCTGTTTGTTTTAGTTAGAGGTCCCCTTGTTATTACCCTGTCTCGGTTCACGCTTTGTCTCTCTCTAAGACCTGGGGGCATCGGAGTTGGGCAGACCTAATCCGCCCTTCAAACGCGGCTGCCGTGGGCCCAAGAAACCATAGTCATTCTGGCGTGAGTCGACCACACGGGTAAGACAACGGAGGTAGGGTGCTAGGGGCTATTCCTGTACCTCTCCTTAGTTCAGCGTCACGTTCTGGTGCTCTGAACTCGCATCACTACATCTCTCCAGTTCTGAGAATCAGGAACGTAACATATATATCTGTGAATGTGTTATAAGGAGTGATTTCTGAGAGGATACAGTATCTCTTATTACATGTACTCTTATATCTGATTGATTGTACTTTCCTCTGTATTAGACACTGTATATCTATCACATTCATTTCTTGTAAACAGGCTTCTAGTAATACACTGTCTCCATGATGTATTATATTGTATCTAATAGCTGACTGCACAGGTTTATATAGCTCTGATTAATAGACTGGTAAAAGGATACGGTATACATTTGGACACAGAAGCCCTCAGTGACATGGGAGAATTTTTTTCCCCAATGTTCATATTTTCAATTAATGTCCACCCTACTATCACTGATTATTATATCCTCATACACTGGAGGTGATACTCTACATGGAGCAGCTAACATCAGTCTCTTATAAGAGACCACTAATTAAATTGAAGAAGGTTCTCATATATTGACAAATCAGAGCTGATACGATAGAATTCTAACAATGTTATTAGGCTTAACACAGTTGAAATTGCCCCAACTAAATTGAGGAGTTTGATTCAAACTGATATTATTCCATTTTAGGGCAACACATCACAATTCATATACTCTCAGGCTAGGAAAAGGGTACCATGCCCGATTAAGAAATTTATTTTCAGATATTAATAAAAGTTAATTTTTTACTTTGTCATTTACAAAATCATTACAAAAGAGTGCGCCACACACTAAGCTCTCTTTTTAGTGATAAACCCACTAGTGGTTTACGCTAATAACGCCCAAAGAAATGCTTTTGTCAGTAGTCACATCAATAAATACAAGGGAACCAGTTCCATTGGCAGCCATACATGCCCAGGCCATGACACTACCACCACCATGCTTCACTGATGAGGTGGTATGTTTTGGATCATGAGCAGTTCCTTTCCTTCTGCATGCTCTTCTCTTCCCATCACTCTGGTACAAGTTGATCTTTGTCTCATCTGTCCATAGGATGTTGTTCCAGAACTGTAAAGGCTTTATTAGATGTTGTATGGCAATCTCTAATCTGGACTTCCTGTTTTTGTGGTGAACCCTCTATAGTCACTCTTGTGAAGTCTTCTCTTGATTGTTGACACATATACACCTACCTCCTGTGGGGTTTATTTACTAAAGTCCCGATTTTGTCAGGTTTTTTTTCTAAGTGGCAACACGGGAATTTACTAATCACAAATTGCGGCAGTGACCCCAATTAACTTTGCGGTTAACCGCAGACCACAAAGTTCCCATCACTGGTTACAATGGAGCGCCGCTACGCTACATTGTAACCAGTGTGCTCCTCCTGATTAACAGTGCAGGAGCGCACAGCCAATCAGGAGAGTACCATGACGTGGTGCTCCCTGATTGGCTGGCGGGACCTTCACAGACAGTCAGAGTCACGTGGGGTCCCGCCAGTCGAGGAAAGGGGTTCCATTGTATACATGGGACCCCTTTCAGTGGGTGGTTCGGGTTGTTCGTTTTGTTATTTTAACAAGTACGTGGATTACAAAGATAAAGAAGAGGACCGATCTACACAGGATTGTTTGTAAGTATATTTTTATTTACAGGTACCCCGTGGATTGCTCCGTGTCAACATAGGTAAGTATGTATGTGTGTAAGTGTGCATGTATGTAAATGAAAGTTGTACTTTCATGGTGTGTCTTGTGTATTTTTGGGGGTATTTTTTTGTAGAACTACACATACCAGCAGGCCTATTATTTTCCAGCATGCTGGTACTTGTGGTTCTCCAAGTACCAGCTTGCAGGGAGGCTTGCTGGGACTTGTAGTTCTTCTACAAAAAACAATCTTTCATTTTACACTATGGCTATCAGCCTCCCATCTCCCGATCACGGATGGGGGGACAGTCTCGGGCTTCACCCCTGGCCCCTGGGTGGCTGGAGGGGGAACCCTTTATTTAAGGGATCCCCACTCCTCCAGGGTACCCCGGCCAGGGGTGACTAGTTGGGGGTAATGCCATGGCTGCAGGGACTAGTATAACAGTGTCCCCCGGCTGTGGCATTATCTCACTAGCTAGTGGAACCCGGTGCTGGTTTAAAAAATATGGAGGACCCCGATGTCTTTTGTCCCCCATATTTTTTTGAACCAGGCGCAGAACCCAGTGCTGGCTTTTTAAATATGGGGGAACCCTACACATTTTTTCCCCTGTATTTTTACAACCAGGACCGGCTCAAAGAGCCTGAGGTTGGTTATGCATAGGAGGGGGGACCCCACGCAAATTTTTAAATCTAATTTGAACCCTTTCATCACTTCTCAGAACGTACACAATGAAGCCCTGCACGGATCTCACAGATCCGGCCGGGATTCATTGTGTTATGTCAGGCAGTGTTTTACTAATCACTCCCGTAACACACTGCCCGACAATACGAATCACATCGACATCGGAAAATACGAAACTAGAAAACTCGGCAGCTTAGTAAATTACCGTATATAGATTCAAAAAGTTGCAGTAAATTAAGTACGATAAAATTCGAGCTCAAACTCCCATAAAAACGGCACAAACACGAATATTAGTAAATAAACCCCCTGGAGAGTGTTCTTGATCTGGGCAACTGTTGTGAAGGGGTTTTTCTTCACCAGGGAAATAATTCTTCTTTCATCCACCACAGTTATTTTCCGTGGTCTTCCGGGTCTTTTGGTGTTGCCGAGCTCTCCGGTGCGTTCTTTCTTTTTAAGAATGTTTCAAACAGTTGATTTGACCACACCTAATGTTTTTGCTATCTCTCTGATGGGTTTGTTTTGATTTTTCAGCCTAAGGATGACTTGCTTTACTGATAGTGGCAGCTCTTTGGATCTCATATTGAGAGTCGACAGTAACAGATTTCAAATGCAAATGTCACATCTGGAATCTACTCGACCTTTTACCTGCTTAATTGATGATGAAATAATGAGGGAATAGGGCACTCCTGTCCATAAAATACCTTTTGAGTCGATTGTCCCATTACTTTTGGTCCCTTAAAAATTGGGAGGCATGTATAGAAACCGTTGTAATTCCTACACCGTTCACCTGATTTGGATGTAAATACACTCAAACTAAAGCGGAAAGTCTGCAGTTAAAGCACATCTTGTTTGTTTCATCTCAAATCCATTGTGGTGGTGTATAGCGCCCAAAATACGAGACTTGTATCGATCTTTCAATATTTATGGACCTAACTGTATACTGCAAAAAGTATAGGAGATAGGATAAGAACCTTGAAGAACAACGCATGGCAATGATGAGTATACTCCAGAATATTAAAATGGTTCCTCACGTGAGTGATGTCTATTTTGTGCAACAAGAGATTTATTTTTCAGAGTATGGAAATGGCCTCTCATCTGTGTGACTTCTCTGATGTCTAAGAACATCTGATTTGTGTGCAAAACATTTCCCACACTCAGAACATAAAAATGGCTTATCACCTGTGTGACTTCTGTGATGTTTAACAAGATGTGATTTCTGCGCAAAACATTTCCCACACTCAGAACATGGAAATGGCTTCTCATCTGTGTGACTTTTTTGGTGTTTAACAAGATGTGATTTCTGCGCAAAACATTTCCCACACTCAGAACATGGAAATGGCTTCTCATCTGTGTGACTTTTTTGGTGTGTAGCAAGTTGTGATTTCCAGGAAAAATATTTCCCACACTCAGAGCAAGAAAACGGCTTCTCACCTGTGTGACTTCTCTGATGTTCAACAAGATCTGATTTCCGTGCAAAACATTTCCCACACTCAGCACATGGAAATGGCTTCTCACCTGTGTGACTTCTGTAATGTTTAACAAGATCTGATTTATGCGCAAAACATTTCCCACACTCAGAACATGGAAATGGCTTCTCACCTGTGTGAGTTCTTTGGTGTGTAGCAAGTTGTGATTTCCGGGTAAAACATTTCCTGCACTCAGAGCAAGAAAATGGATTTTCACCTGTGTGACTTTTCTGATGTATAACAAGAAGTGATTTCTGTGCAAAACATTTCCCACACTCATAACATGGAAATGGCTTCTCACCTGTGTGACTTTGCTGATGTCTAACAAGATCTGATTTCTGTGCAAAACATTTCCCACACTCAGAACATGGAAATGGCTTCTCACCTGTGTGACTTTGCTGATGTGTAACAAGTTGTGATTTCTGTGTAAAACATTTCCCACACTCAGAACATGGAAATGGCTTCTCACCTGTGTGACTTCTGTTATGTCTAACAAGATCTGATTTGTGTGCAAAACATTTCCCACACTCAGAACATGGAAATGGCTTCTCACCTGTGTGACTTTTCTGATGTTTAACAAGATCTGATTTGTTTGCAAAACATTTCCCACACTCAGAACATGGAAACGGCTTCTCACCTGTGTGACTTCTCTGATGTCTATGAAGAAACGATTTGTATTTAAAACATTTCCCGCACTCTGAACATATCAGTGGCCTCTCACCTGCCTTACCTGTGTGTGTGTTAATAGGCTTTGTGTTCTGTGTAAAGCATTTGGCATCTATAGAACAGGGAAACACTGTATCTACTGTCAGAGCTGTAACAGATGCACCAATATCAGAGTGATCAGGAGAACATTTCCCAGGATCAGAGGGACCAGCTGATAGAGCTGGATGTATAATTGGGGTAATGGGGTTATCTCCTGGAGAATCCTGTCTACTGTCATTATCTTTTATGTCACAATCCGGGGATAACATTAGATGTTCTTCTGAGATATTTCTGCTTGTGTGTCCATCTGCTGAAAATAAAATACATTATGGAAATGTGACTTTTCTGTAACAATATTAATCTTGTAAACATTAGGAGAAGACGACTCTCTGGGACACTTAATTGTAAATATGTGTGTATAATAAAACATAACTTTTAATGAAGGCTTTATAATATTGTGTCTCAGATGATCATTGTGTCCACCCTCCTGAGAACACTCACAATAACAAATGTAATATTATTATAAGACTTAGATATATCTCTCTCTTGTACTGGTAACTAACCATGAAGTATAAATGGAGATGTAGTCACTCACCAAGTCCTATGTCAGCACCAATGTAAAACAATGGATGGGGAACATATCGTATGAATTGGAGATTCTAGATGAACAATAACATCAGTCATATGAGCTGATGGATCAGAGAAATGTCTCCTAACGTTACTACTGGAAGCATTGGTAAGGTAGCATTCCTTTATGTGTGTGCTCATACGCTGGTAAGCCTGTACATGTGTTACTCACCCTTATATAAGGTATATTGCTACAGCAGAGTACATGTGGAACAAGGTATTTTACATGCAATACACCATATAATACCCTGCAATCATCATCATCTGCTAGGTTACAATCCACTCTTACACCCTCATCATCAGTGTATTACCTCTATAGTAATAAGGATGATGTGTGTACGGTAAGTATGATACAGAGAATTACATATCAGAATCTATACAGCTGCCGCCATACTTATGCTTCTCATACGTGTGCTACTGGCAGCAGTGAACATCTGAGTGAGAGTGCAGGGAAGACAGCAGAGAAATTGGATCTGCATTTGCAGGGATGTACCACACCTGTCACCCGTTATTATATAAAATAATAAATAATAGGGGCGAGGTCCATCCAGACGTGCTTCCTGGAGCTCTCCTCACTAAGTGGCTTCTTATCTACCCTACCTGATAGCTCTCAGCCGCCGCTGGGACCAAGACCCAATCTATTAAGTCCCCCACTCCTCCTGCCCTAAACTCACTCACTGCGCTCACTCTGGGCACCATTCACTGCTGCAGCCTAGTGACGCCGCTGAAGACATGGGCTGTGTTCTAGGGCTAAGTGCGCCCAGTCTTTCCTGCATACTCTGGCCACCTGACTTGGAGGCGCTTTTGCCTCAGGTGGGAGCACTTGCTCTTCCTCCACTGATGGGGACAGAATGGCTGCCAACAGTCACCGGAGCCCGGTGGTGATATTAAGCGAGCTGGCTGCGATCTTAGATCCTGGTACCTGGTCATCGCATGCTTTGCGTTCAATAAGGTTTAAAATTAATATAAGCTACTAAATACGGCTGGACCGGGGTCACTACACTAAATTGAGGCATTTGCCTGGAGGTGAAACTACCTTCTATTTATATGGTACCACTATAATCTACTTCCTCTCAGTCTACATGCAGAGCCCAGTATCAAGTATCGTGTTCTTGATCTGGGCAACTGTTGTGAAGGGGTTTTTCTTCACCAGGGAAATAATTCTTCTTTCATCCACCACAGTTATTTTCCGTGGTCTTCCGGGTCTTTTGGTGTTGCCGAGCTCTCCGGTGCGTTCTTTCTTTTTAAGAATGTTTCAAACAGTTGATTTGACCACACCTAATGTTTTTGCTATCTCTCTGATGGGTTTGTTTTGATTTTTCAGCCTAAGGATGACTTGCTTTACTGATAGTGGCAGCTCTTTGGATCTCATATTGAGAGTCGACAGTAACAGATTTCAAATGCAAATGTCACATCTGGAATCTACTCGACCTTTTACCTGCTTAATTGATGATGAAATAATGAGGGAATAGGGCACTCCTGTCCATAAAATACCTTTTGAGTCAATTGTCCCATTACTTTTGGTCCCTTAAAAATTGGGAGGCATGTATAGAAACCGTTGTAATTCCTACACCGTTCACCTGATTTGGATGTAAATACACTCAAACTAAAGCGGAAAGTCTGCAGTTAAAGCACATCTTGTTTGTTTCATCTCAAATCCATTGTGGTGGTGTATAGCGCCCAAAATACGAGACTTGTATCGATGTTTCAATATTTATGGACCTAACTGTATACTGCAAAAAGTATAGGAGATAGGATAAGAACCTTGAAGAACAACGCATGGCAATGATGAGTATACTCCAGAATATTAAAATGGTTCCTCACGTGAGTGATGTCTATTTTGTGCAACAAGAGATTTATTTTTCAGAGTATGGAAATGGCCTCTCATCTGTGTGACTTCTCTGATGTCTAAGAACATCTGATTTGTGTGCAAAACATTTCCCACACTCAGAACATAAAAATGGCTTATCACCTGTGTGACTTCTTTGATGCCTAAGAAGATTTGATTTGTTTGCAAAACATTTCTCACTCAGAACATGGAAATGTCTTCTCACCTGTGTGACTTCTTTGATGTTTAAGAAGATTTGATTTGTTTGCAAAACATTTCTCACACTCAGAACATGGAAATGGCTTCTCACCTGTGTGACTTTGCTGATGTGTAACAAGATCTGATTTGTATGCAAAACATTTCCCACACTCAGAACATGGAAATGGCTTCTCACCTGTGTGACTTTGCTGATGTGTAAGAAGATGTGATTTCTGGGAAAAACATTTCCCACACTCAGAGCAAGAAAATGGCTTCTCACCTGTGTGACTTCTCTGATGTCTAAGAAGATCTGATTTGATTGCAAAACATTTCCCACACTCAGAACATGGAAATGGCTTCTCACCTGTGTGACTTCTGTAATGTTTAACAAGATCTGATTTCTGTGCAAAACATTTCCCACACTCAGAACATGGAAATGGCTTCTCATCTGTGTGACTTCTGTGATGTTTAACAAGATGTGATTTCTGCGCAAAACATTTCCCACACTCAGAACATGGAAATGGCTTCTCATCTGTGTGACTTTTTTGGTGTGTAGCAAGTTGTGATTTCCAGGAAAAATATTTCCCACACTCAGAGCAAGAAAACGGCTTCTCACCTGTGTGACTTCTCTGATGTTCAACAAGATCTGATTTCCGTGCAAAACATTTCCCACACTCAGCACATGGAAATGGCTTCTCACCTGTGTGACTTCTGTAATGTTTAACAAGATCTGATTTATGCGCAAAACATTTCCCACACTCAGAACATGGAAATGGCTTCTCACCTGTGTGAGTTCTTTGGTGTGTAGCAAGTTGTGATTTCCGGGTAAAACATTTCCTGCACTCAGAGCAAGAAAATGGATTTTCACCTGTGTGACTTTTCTGATGTATAACAAGAAGTGATTTCTGTGCAAAACATTTCCCACACTCATAACATGGAAATGGCTTCTCACCTGTGTGACTTTGCTGATGTCTAACAAGATCTGATTTCTGTGCAAAACATTTCCCACACTCAGAACATGGAAATGGCTTCTCACCTGTGTGACTTTGCTGATGTGTAACAAGTTGTGATTTCTGTGTAAAACATTTCCCACACTCAGAACATGGAAATGGCTTCTCACCTGTGTGACTTCTGTTATGTCTAACAAGATCTGATTTGTGTGCAAAACATTTCCCACACTCAGAACATGGAAATGGCTTCTCACCTGTGTGACTTTTCTGATGTTTAACAAGATCTGATTTGTTTGCAAAACATTTCCCACACTCAGAACATGGAAACGGCTTCTCACCTGTGTGACTTCTCTGATGTCTATGAAGAAACGATTTGTATTTAAAACATTTCCCGCACTCTGAACATATCAGTGGCCTCTCACCTGCCTTACCTGTGTGTGTGTTAATAGGCTTTGTGTTCTGTGTAAAGCATTTGGCATCTATAGAACAGGGAAACACTGTATCTACTGTCAGAGCTGTAACAGATGCACCAATATCAGAGTGATCAGGAGAACATTTCCCAGGATCAGAGGGACCAGCTGATAGAGCTGGATGTATAATTGGGGTAATGGGGTTATCTCCTGGAGAATCCTGTCTACTGTCATTATCTTTTATGTCACAATCCGGGGATAACATTAGATGTTCTTCTGAGATATTTCTGCTTGTGTGTCCATCTGCTGAAAATAAAATACATTATGGAAATGTGACTTTTCTGTAACAATATTAATCTTGTAAACATTAGGAGAAGACGACTCTCTGGGACACTTAATTGTAAATATGTGTGTATAATAAAACATAACTTTTAATGAAGGCTTTATAATATTGTGTCTCAGATGATCATTGTGTCCACCCTCCTGAGAACACTCACAATAACAAATGTAATATTATTATAAGACTTAGATATATCTCTCTCTTGTACTGGTAACTAACCATGAAGTATAAATGGAGATGTAGTCACTCACCAAGTCCTATGTCAGCACCAATGTAAAACAATGGATGGGGAACATATCGTATGAATTGGAGATTCTAGATGAACAATAACATCAGTCATATGAGCTGATGGATCAGAGAAATGTCTCCTAACGTTACTACTGGAAGCATTGGTAAGGTAGCATTCCTTTATGTGTGTGCTCATACGCTGGTAAGCCTGTACATGTGTTACTCACCCTTATATAAGGTATATTGCTACAGCAGAGTACATGTGGAACAAGGTATTTTACATGCAATACACCATATAATACCCTGCAATCATCATCATCTGCTAGGTTACAATCCACTCTTACACCCTCATCATCAGTGTATTACCTCTATAGTAATAAGGATGATGTGTGTACGGTAAGTATGATACAGAGAATTACATATCAGAATCTATACAGCTGCCGCCATACTTATGCTTCTCATACGTGTGCTACTGGCAGCAGTGAACATCTGAGTGAGAGTGCAGGGAAGACAGCAGAGAAATTGGATCTGCATTTGCAGGGATGTACCACACCTGTCACCCGTTATTATATAAAATAATAAATAATAGGGGCGAGGTCCATCCAGACGTGCTTCCTGGAGCTCTCCTCACTAAGTGGCTTCTTATCTACCCTACCTGATAGCTCTCAGCCGCCGCTGGGACCAAGACCCAATCTATTAAGTCCCCCACTCCTCCTGCCCTAAACTCACTCACTGCGCTCACTCTGGGCACCATTCACTGCTGCAGCCTAGTGACGCCGCTGAAGACATGGGCTGTGTTCTAGGGCTAAGTGCGCCCAGTCTTTCCTGCATACTCTGGCCACCTGACTTGGAGGCGCTTTTGCCTCAGGTGGGAGCACTTGCTCTTCCTCCACTGATGGGGACAGAACGGCTGCCAACAGTCACCGGAGCCCGGTGGTGATATTAAGCGAGCTGGCTGCGATCTTAGATCCTGGTACCTGGTCATCGCATGCTTTGCGTTCAATAAGGTTTAAAATTAATATAAGCTACTAAATACGGCTGGACCGGGGTCACTACACTAAATTGAGGCATTTGCCTGGAGGTGAAACTACCTTCTATTTATATGGTACCACTATAATCTACTTCCTCTCAGTCTACATGCAGAGCCCAGTATCAAGTATCGTCTGAGTACAGCTCATTACACTTTGATTACAACCTCACAGTATATTATTTTGTGGATTTATCCACTGAATATATTTTGCTATTTGTGTCTCCCTGTGTTGAATATTTCACGTCTGTGATCACGCTGACCTCTAGTGGAATTTCTCGGTCATTACTGTGTTATTTGAGTTGCATTACATCAGGTTTACTTGAAATTTTGGCTCGGATACCCCCGTCACCCCGACTAAGAATGTCATTTTGAACGGAGTCATCTTGATGTAACCTCCTGACAGCGTACTACTGCTCCTTTTTTTTTTTTTAAATTCGACAATTTTATTATAGATTTATGTTTAGGTTACAATACAAAAAGAAAACACAAAACTAAAAGCATTATTGACGACAACAATTACAAACCACATATAGCCCACCGTACAGTAGTAAATAAACATAATCGGGTGTTATCTGTGAATAGACCTATAAGACACACCACTGTAATCCTATAGATATATACAACGACTTCCAATGGCATTATGTGGTCCTGTCGTCATTCAAAAACTGTTGTATACATTCATATCAGATATAGAAAGTAGTAACTTGGGTGTGAAACATAGGAAATAATAAGATTTTAAACCTACCGGTAAATCTTTTTCTCCTAGTCCGTAGAGGATGCTGGGGACTCCGTAAGGACCATGGGGTATAGACGGCTCCGCAGGAGACATGGGCACTGTAAAGCTTTAAAATGGGTGTGCACTGGCTCCTCCCTCTATGTCCCTCCTCCAGACCTCAGTTAGGACTGTGCCCAGAGGAGACTGACAGTACGAGGAAAAGGATTTTGTTATCCAAGGGCAAGATAGAACCAGCCCACACCATACATATTATATAAACCAGTTAACAGCATGAACAAAAACAGTAACAGCCAGAGACTGAACTCAAATGTAACATAACCCTTATGTATGCAACAACTATATACAAGCCTTGCAGAAAGTAGTCCGCACTGGGGCCCTCATTCCGAGTTGTTCGCTCGCAAGCTGCTTTTAGCAGCTTTGCACACGCTAAGCCGCCGCCTACTGGGAGTGAATCTTAGCATAGTAAAATTGCGAACGAAAGATTAGCAGAATTGCGAATAGACACTTCTTAGCAGTTTCTGAGTAGCTCCAGACTTACTCGGCATCTGCGATCAGTTCAGTGCTTGTCGTTCCTGGTTTGACGTCACAAACACACCCAGCGCTCGCCCAGACACTCCCCCGTTTCTTCAGGCACTCCCGCGTTTTTCCCAGGAACGGCAGCGTTTTTTCGCACACACCCATAAAACGACCAGTTTCCGCCCAGAAACACCCACTTCCTGTCAATCACATTACGATCATCAGAACGAAGAAAAAACCTTGTAATGCCGTGAATAAAATACCTAACTGCATAGCAAATTTACTTGGTGCAGTCGCACTGCAGACATTGCGCATGCGCATTAGCGACTAATCGCTCCGTTGCGAAAGAAAAATAACGAGCGAACAACTCGGAATGACCACCTGGGACGGGCGCCCAGCATCCTCTAAGGACTAGGAGAAAAAGATTTACCGGTAGGTTTAAAATCTTATTTTCTCCTACGTCCTAGAGGATGCTGGGGACTCCGTAAGGACCATGGGGTTTATACCAAAGCTCCAGACCAGGCGGGAGAGTGCGGATGATTGCAGCACCGACTGAGCAAACACAAGGTCCTCATCAGCCAGGGTATCAAACTTGTAGAACTTAGCAAAAGTGTTTGACCCCGACCAAGTAGCTGCACGGCAAAGCTGTAATGCCGAGACGCCTCGGGCAGCCGCCCAAGAAGAGCCCACCTTCCTAGTGGAATGGGCCTTTGCTGACATTGTTACCGGCAATCCATCCATAGAATGAGCCTGCTGAATCGTGTTACAGATCCAGCAAGCAATAGTCTGCTTAGATGCAGGAGCGCCAACCCTGGTGGCTGCATATAGGACAAACAGTGCATCCGTTTTCCAAACCTTCGCCGTTCTGGCTAAATAATTCTTTAAGGCCCTGACTACATCAAGGGACTTGGACTCCTCCAAGGCCCCCATAGCCATAGGCACCACAATAGGCTGGTTCATATGAAATGACGAAACCACCTTAGGCAGAAATTGAGGACGAGTTCTCAACTCTGCTCGATCCGCATGGAAAATCAGATAGGGGCTCTTGTAAGACAAGGCCGCCAATTCGGACACCCGCCTTGCAGATGCCAAGGCCAATAACATGATGACTTTCCAAGTAAGAAACTTCAATTCAACCGTCTGAAGCGCAGTGCCGTTTCTAGCGGCGGGCGAGCCGTGCAACCGCACGGGGCGCCCGCCGCGGCACTTTGTGACTACTTATCTCCTCCCTCTCTCTCCCCCCGAGTGCTCCTGCTCGGGGGACAGGGCACGCGTCATTCCACGAAGCCCCGCCCCCAGAGCAGGAGCGCTCGGGGGGAGAGAGAGGGAGGAGGCAGCCGGCGCGAGGGACGTGAGTCGGCGGGAACCGAAGAGCGGGAAGATGTAAGTATTTTTTCTCTCTCTCTCTCTCTCTTCCTCCCCCCCACTTGACACCTGCCTGCCGCACTGTGTAAAATGGGGGCACCTTCCGCACTGTGTAAAATGGGGGCACCTTCCGCACTGTGTAAAATGGGGATAGCTGCCGCACTGTAAAATGGGGATACCTGCCGCACTGTGTAAAATGGGGGCACCTGCCGCACTGTGTAAAATGGGGATACCTGCCACACTGTGTAAAATGGGGGCACCTGCCGCACTGTGTAAAATGGGGATACCTGCCGCACTGTGTAAAATGGGGGCACTTTCCGCACTGTGTAAAATGGGGATACCCGCCGCACTGTAAAATGGGGATACCTGCCGCACTGTGTAAAATGGGGATACCTGCCGCACTGTGTAAAATGGGGGCACCTGCCGCACTGTGTAAAATGGGGGCACCTGCCGCACTGTGTAAAATGGGGATACCTGCCACACTGTGTAAAATGGGGGCACCTGCCGCACTGTGTAAAATGGGGATGCCTTCCGCACTGTGTAAAATGGGGGCACTTTCCGCACTGTGTAAAATGGGGATACCCGCCGCACTGTAAAATGGGGATACCTGCCGCACTGTGTAAAATGGGGATACCTTCCGCACTGTGTAAAATGGGGATACCTGCCGCACTGTTTAAAATGGGGATACCTTCCGCACTGTGTAATATGGGGATACCTTCCGCACTGTGTAAAATGGGGATACCTGCCACACTGTGTAAAATGGGGATACCTGCCGCACTGTGTAAAATGCGGATACCTGCCGCACTGTGTAAATGGGGATACCTTCCGCACTGTGTAAAATGGGGATACCTGCCGCACTGTGTAAAATGGGGATACCTGCCGCACTGTATAAAATGGGGACACCTGCCGCACTGTGTAAAATGGGGATACCTGCCGCACTGTGTAAAATGGGGATACCTGCCTGCCGCACTGTGTAAAATGGGGATACCTGCCGCACTGTGTAAAATGGGGATACCTGCCTTACGCACTGTGTAAAATGGGGATACCTGCCGCGCTGTGTAAAATGGGGATACCTGCCTGCCGCACTGTGTAAAATGGGGATACCTGCCGCACTGTATAAAATGGGGATACCTGCCTGCCGCACTGTGTAAAATGGGGATACCTGCCGCACTGTGTAAAATGGGGATACCTGCCTGCGGCACTGTGTAAAATGGGGATACCTGCCGCACTGTGTAAAATGGGGATACCTGCCTGCCGCACTGTGTAAAATGGGGATACCTGCCGCACTGTGTAAAATGGGGATACCTGCCGCACTGTGTAAAATGGGGATACCTGCCGCACTGTGTAAAATGGGGATACCTGCCGCACTGTTTAAAATGGGGATACCTGCCGCACTGTGTAATATGGGGATACCTTCCGCACTGTGTAAAATGGGGATACCTGCCGCACTGTGTAAAATGGGGATACCTGCCGCACTGTGTAAAATGCGGATACCTGCCGCACTGTGTAAATGGGGATACCTTCCGCACTGTGTAAAATGGGGATACCTGCCGCACTGTGTAAAATGGGGATACCTGCCGCACTGTGTAAAATGGGGATACCTGCCTTCCGCACTGTGTAAAATGGGGATACCTGTCGCGCTGTGTAAAATGGGGATACCTGCCTGCCGCACTGTGTAAAATGGGGATACCTGCCGCACTGTGTAAAATGGGGATACCTGCCTGCCGCACTGTGTAAAATGAGGATACCTGCCGCACTGTGTAAAATGGGGATACCTGCCTGCCGCACTGTGTAAAATGAGGATACCTGCCGCACTGTGTAAAATGGGGATACCTGCCGCACTGTGTAAAATGGAGACACCTGCCTGCGTACTGTGTAAAATGGGGACACCAGCCTGCGTACTGTGTAAAATGGGGATATCTGCCTGCGTACTGTGTAAAATGGGGATATCTGCCTACCGTACTGTGTAAAATGGGGACACCTGCCTGCCGCACTTTGTAAAATGGGGACACCTGCCTGTTGCACTTTGTAAAATGGGGACGCCTGCCTGCCGCGCTTTGTAAAATGGGGACACCTGCCTGCCGCGCTTTGTAAAATGGGGACACCTGCCTGCCGTGCTGTGTAAAATGGGGACACCTTCCTGCCGTGCTGTGTAAAATGGGAACACCTGCCTGCCGCGCTGTGTAATATGGGGACACTTGCCTGGTGTAATGTGTAAAAAGGGGACTTTTTTTATTTTTATTTTTTCCCCCTGTGGTGGGTGTGATGATATCAGACGAGGCCACGCCCACTTTAATGAGACCACACCCATTTTAATCAGGCCACACACCCTTGTCAGGAGCGCGCGCGCATGCTTTTTCTTTTCCTGGCTATATGGGGGGGGGGCACGCAAAAATTTTTTATAGCAAGGGGGGGGGGGGCGGGGGCGCATTTTGAAATCTCGCACTGGGAGCCAAATTGTCTAGAAACGGCCCTGCTGAAGCGGTTCAAACCAGTGTGATTTAAGGAACTGTAACACCACATTAAGGTCCCAAGGTGCCACCGGAGGCACAAAAGGAGGTTGGATGTGTAACACACCTTTTACAAAAGTCTGGACTTCTGGAAGAGAAGCCAATTCCTTCTGAAAGAATATGGATAAGGCAGAAATCTGCACCTTAATGGAGCCTAACTTCAGGCCCATATCCACACCTGACTGCAGAAAATGGAGAAACGTCCTAGCTGAAAATCTTCAGTAGGAGCATCCTTGGCTTCACACCAAGGCACATATTTTCTCCAGATACGGTGATAGTGTTTCGCCGTAACATCCTTCCTAGCTTTAATAAGAGTAGGGATGACCTCCTCAGGAATACCCTTCTTAGCTAGGATTTGGTGTTCAACCGCCATGCCGTCAAACGTAACCGCGGAAAGTCTTGGAACATGCAGGGCCCCTGTAGGAGCAGGTCCTCCCTGAGAGGAAGGGGCCACGGATCTTCTGAGAGCAATCCCTGAAGATCTGCATACCAGGCCCTTCGAGGCCAATCTGGAACAATGAGTATTGTCTGCACTCTTGTTCGTCTTATGATTCTCAGTATTTTTGAGATGAGAGGAAGTGGAGGGAACACATAGACCGACTGAAACACCCACGGTGTCACCAAGGCATCCACCGCCGCTGCCTGAGGGTCCCTCGACCTGGAACAATACGTCCGAAGCTTCCTGTTGAGGCGTGACGTCATGATGTCTATTTGAGGAAGTCCCCAACAACTTGTCACCTCTGCAAAGACTTCTTGATGAAGTCCCCACTCTCCCGGGTGGAGATCGTGTCTGCTGAGGAAGTCTGCTTCCCAGTTGTCTACTCCCGGAATGAAGACCGCTGACAGAGTGCTTACATGATTTTCCGCCCAGCGAAGAATCCTGGTGGCTTCTGCCATTGCTGCTCTGCTTTTTGTCCCACCCTGGCGGTTTACATGCGCCACGGCTGTGACGTTGTGTGATTGTATCAGAACCGGTAGGTTACAAAGAAGATTCTACGCCTGTCGGAGGCCGTTGTATATGGCCCTTAATTCCAGCACATTGATGGGTAGACAAGCCTCCTGGCTTGACCATATTCCCTGAACATTGTTTCCCTGTGTGACTGTTGCCCATCCTTGGAGGCTCGCGTCCGTGGTCACAAGAACCCAATCTTGAATGCCGAATCTGCGACCCTCTAGAAGGTGAGTACTCTGTAGCCACCACAGGAGAGAGACCCTGGCCCCGGGGGACAGGCGTTTCTTCCGATGCATGTGCAGATAGGAGCCTGACCACTTGTCCAGGAGGTCCCACTGAAAAGTCCTTGCATGGAACCTGCCGAATGGAATGGCCTCGTAGGCCGCCACCATCTTTCCTAATACACGAGTGCACTGATGAACTGACACTCTTCCTGGTTTTAACAGGTCTCTGACCATGTTCTGGAGTTCTTGGGGTTTTTCTGTTGGGAGAAAAACCCTCTTCTTCTTCGTGTCCAAAATCATGCCCAAAAATGACAGCCGAGTCGTTGGAATCAACTGCGACTTTGGTAGATTTAAAATCCAACCGTGTTGCTGCAGCACTCTCAGGGAGAGCGACACACTTTTCAGTAATTGATCTCTCGATCTCGCTTTTATCAGGAGATCGTCCAAGTATGGGATAATTGTGACTCCTTGCCTGCGCAGGAGCACCATCATTTCCGCCATCACCTTCGTGAAAATCCTCGGGGCCGTGGAAAGCCCAAACGGCAACGTCTGAAACTGGTAATGACAATCCTGTACAGCGAATCTCAGGTACCACCTGATGAGAAGGATAAATGGGGACATTAAGGTATGCATCCTTTATGTCCAGCGACACCATAAAATCCCCTCCATCCAGGCTGGAGATCACTGCCCGGAGAGATTCCATCTTGAATTTGAACCTTTTCAGATATAGGTTCAGGGATTTTAGATTCAGAATGGGCCTGACCGAACCAATCGGCTTCGGGACCACAAAAAGGCTTGAATAAAATCCCTTCCACTGTTGTAGTAGGGGAACCTTGATAATCACCTGCTGATGACACAGCTTTTGTATGGCAGCTGCCACTATTTCCATCTCTGGGGAAGAAGCTGGCAAGGCCGATTTGAAAAATCGGCGAGGAGGCACATCTTCGAATTCCAGTTTGTAGCCCTGGGACACAATTTCTACTGTCCAAGGATCCAAGTCCAACTGAACCCAGACTTGGCTGAAGAGTCGAAGACGTGCCCCCACTGGCGCGTACTCCCTCAGCGGAGCCCCAGCATCATGCGTGGATTTTGTAGAGGCCGGGGAGGACTTTTGTTCCTGGGAACTAGTCGTAGCGGGCGCTCTTTTCCCTATACCTCTGGCAAGGAAGGAAGAGCCCCGACCCTTTCTGAACTTATGCGACCGAAAGGACTGCATCTGATATTGAGGTGTTTTCTTTTGCTGTGGGGGAACATAAGGCAAAAAAGATTTACCCACAGTAGCTATGGTAACCAGGTCCACGAGGCCCTCCCCAAATAAAACTTCACCTTCGTAAGGCAAAGTCTCCATATGTCTTTTTGAATCAGCATCACCTGTCCATTGGCGGGTCCACAGGGACTGTCTAGCAGAAATTGCCATGGCATTGGCTTTTGAACTCAACAGCCCAATATCTCTCGCAGCTTCCCTCATATATAATGCTGCGTCTTTAATGTGACCCAAGGTCAACAAAATGGTATCTTTATCTAGGGTGTCAATGTCAGACGACAAGGAATCTGCCCACGCTGCAATTGTGCTACCCACCCATGCCGACGCTACCGCCGGTCTTAGTTGGGCACCCGTATGTGTATAAATTGATTTTAAGGTAGTTTCCTGCATGCGATCAGCAGGATCCTTGAGGGCTGCCGTATCAGGGGACGGTAGGGCCACCTTTTTGGACAAGCGCGTTAAAGCCTTGTCCACCGTGGGCGAGGATTCCCATCGTAACCTGTCCTGTGAGGGGAAAGGATACGCCATAATAATTCTCTTGGGAATTTGCAGTTTCTTATCTGTAGTTTCCCAAGCTTTTTCAAATAAGGCGTTCAGCTCATGAGATGGAGGAAACGTTACCTCAGGTTTCTTTCCCTTAAACATGCAGACTCTCGTGTCGGGGACAGAGGGGTTCTCAGTGATATGTAATACATCTTTTATTGCAACAATCATATATTGAATACTCTTGGCCACCCTTGGGTGCAGCCTAGCATCCTCATAGTCGACACTGGAGTCGGAATCCGTGTCGGTATCAGTATCTACCACCTGGGAAAAGGGATGTTTTTGAAACCCCGAAGGGTCCTGTGACACAGTCAAAGCCATGGAATGACTCCCTGCTTTCTCCCTGGACTCTGCTTTGTCCAATCTTTTATGTAATAAAGTCACATTAGCATTTAAAACATTCCACATATCCTTCCAATCAGGTGTCGGCGGCGCCGACAGAGACACCACAATCATCTGCTCTGCCTCCTTTCTAGATGAGCCTTCCACTTCAGACATGCCGACACACGTACTGACGCCCCCACACACACTGTGATATATATTATTATGGGGACTGACCCACAATAAGGCCCTTTGGAGAGACAGAGAGAGAGTATGCCAGCACACACCCAGCGCCAACTGACGCTGGAACAAAGTCCCAGCCTGTCAGCGCTTTTTATATATATATATATATATATATGTATATATGTGTGTATACACCAATATTGTGCCAATTAAATGTGCCCCCCCCCCCCTCATTTTTGCCCCCTGTTACTGTGTTCAGCAGGGGAGAGTCCGGGAGCAGCTTCTCTGCAGCATGCTGTGGAGAAAATGGCGCTGGTTAGTGCTGGAGGATCAAGCCCCGCCCCCTCGATGGCGGGCTGCGGTCCCGCTCTATTTATTTATACTGGTGGGGAATTTGAAAATATACTGCCTCTGCAGTATCTGTACTCTGCCAGCTCTATTTGAGGTATTATAATGCTGCCCAGGGCGCCCCCCCTGCGCCCTGCACCCTTACTGTGGCGCCTGTGTGTGTGATCGTGGGAGCAATGGCGCACAGCGTTATCGCTGCGCGCTTACCTCAGGGAAGATCTGCAGTCTTCTGCCGCCTGTGAAGTCTTCTTTCTTCTTATACTCACCCGGCTTCTATCTTCCGGCTCTGTGAGGAGGCGCGGCTCCGAGACGAACAGCGAGGACACCTGTGTTCCGACTCCCTCTGGAGCTAATGGTGTCCAGTAGCCTAAGAAGGAGAGCCCATCAGTTCAGTAGGTCTGCTTCTCTCCCCTCAGTTCCACGATGCAGGGAGCCTGCTGCCAGCAGTGCTCCCTGAAAATAATAAACCTAACACAAGTCTTTTCAGAGAAACTCAGGAGAGCTCCCCTGCAGTGCACCCAGTCTCCTCTGGGCACAGGATCTAACTGAGGTCTGGAGGAGGGGCATAGAGGGAGGAGCCAGTGTACACCCATCTAAAGTCTTTAGAGTGCCCATGTCTCCTGCGGAGCCGTCTATACCCCATGATCCTTACGGAGTCCCCAGCATCCTTTAGGACAGGGATGGCCAAACAGTCGATCGCGATCGACTGCCACCCAGACACCCGAAGCCGCGCCTCTCCTGCCTGCCGCCCTGCCTCCTCAGTCTGGTCTCCAGCAGTGACGGTGGAGTGTATAGCTCAAATCAGTTGCCGGTTCGTTAGCCAATGAGAGCTAGCGGACCGGCGCCAGATTTGAGATATACACGCTGCAGTCACCGCCGGAGATCAGACTAAGAAGCAGGGCGGCAGGCAGGAGAAGCGCGCGCTGTGCTCTCCACTCCGGTGAGCTCTACTATGGGGGCATATCTGGCATTGCGGGGACATGGCTCAGTGGGGGCATATCTGGCAATGTGGGGCATATCTGGCAATGTGGGGCATACTGTATCTGGCACTGTGGGGGCATATCTGGCTTTCCGGGCACATGGCACTGTGGGGGCATATCTGGCACTGTGGGCACATGGCACTGTGGGGGCATATCTGTAATCTGGCACTGTGGGGGCATATCTGGCACTGTGGGCACATGGCACTGTTGGGGCATATCTGTATCTGGCACTGTGGGGTCATATCTGGCACTGTGGGCACATAGCACTGGGGGCATATCTGTAATCTGGCACTGTGGGGGCATATCTAGCACTGTGGGCACATGGCACTGTGGGGGCATATCTGTATCTGGCACTGTGGGCACATGGCACTGTGGGGGCATATCTGTATCTGGCACTGTGGGGGCATATGTAATCTGGCACTGTGGGCACATGGCACTGTGGGAGCATATCTGTATATGGCACTGTGGGGACATATCTGGCACTGTGGGGGCATATCTGTATCTGGCACTGTGGGGGCATATCTGTATATGGCACTGTGGGGGCATATCTGTATATGGCACTGTGGGGGCATATCTGTATATGGCACTGTGGGGACATATCTGGCACTGTGGGCACATGGCACTGTGGGGGCATATCTGTATCTGGCACTGTGGGGGCATATCTGTATATGGTACTGTGGGGGCATATCTGTATATGGCACTGTGGGGACATATCTGGCACTGTGGGCACATGGCACTGTGGGGGCATATCTGTATCTGGCACTGTGGGGTCATGTCTGGCACTGTGGGGGCATGTCTGGCACTGTGGGCACATGGCACTGGGGGGGCATATCTGTATCTGGCACTGTGGGGGCATATCTGGCAATGTGGGGGCATATCTGTATCTGGCAGTGTGGGGGCATATCTGGCACTGTGGGGGCATATCTGTAATCTGGCACTGTGGGGGCATATCTGTATCTGGCAGTGTGGGGGCATATCTGGCACTGTGGAGGCATATCTGTAATCTGGCACTGTGGGGGCATATCTGTATCTGGCACTGTGAGGGCATATCTGTATCTGGCAGTGTGGGGGCATATCTGTATCTGGCAGTGTGGGGGCATATCTGGCACTGTGGGGGCATATCTGTAATCTGGCACTGTGGGGGCATATCTGGCACTGTGGGCACATGGCACTGTGGGGGCATATCTGTATCTGGCACTGTGAGGGCATATGTGTTTGAGGTTTTTACCTGTGGGGGCCAATGTGTTATTTCATGTGAGGGAGTCATTACACTCTGTGCAGCAAGGCTACGTCCCTTTTTTTGTTATACCACGCACACTTTTTGTTATATCACGCCCACTTTTTGGTTATGCCACGCCCCTTTTTGAGTGTGTAAACTGCGGCGCACGCTATTATTCCTCCTAGGTAGATCACAAAAGCTTTTTAGCTTTCAAAGTAGATCGCCGACTCCAAGTCTGGCCACCCCTGGTCTAGGACCTAAGAGAAAACAATATGGTGCAAGCAGTACAATTTCCCAGCCTCTACAGGTGGCATCGGGAAATATTATGCTGAAGCTAACCTCGCATCTGCAGATGTAGCAATGTGAGCACCCCTAACATATGGCGATGCCAGCCACCTACCCCATATCGCATAGTATTTAGTAATGACTTTCCTGGACATGTAGACACATTTTTCATGTGCCACCGTAGTATTCACTAGGGCAATCCAGGAATCAATATCTGGGCCAGTAGGTGCCATCCACGACCGGGCTATAGAAACCTGTGCAAGAGCACACAGGCTGATAACATAACGTCTGGAGGGGGCATCCAGCAACTCCCCATCCACCACCGCCAGTATACACCCAGGGGGGGTCAGCACATCAGCAGGTATACCAGTGGAAACCATAATCTTAAGTACTTCCTGCCAGAAGGCCTGAACCATCCTACATGACCAAATCATATGCCAGAAAGTGCCCCCATCCAGAGTACATTGGGGACATCTAGAATCCATTCTTCCTCCGAATCTCATTAACCTCTCAGGAGTAATATAGACTCTGTGTAAAACAAAAAGATGCACCTGTTGGTAACGGACCGCTGTGGTCGCCACCCTAGAGGCACCCAGTGCATCCTCCCAGGTATCATTAGATATGGGCCCTAGATCACATTCCCATCTAGATGTAAGAGAGAGAAGGGCCTCACCATGATAAGCATGTAGTAGAGCCGAGTAAAATATGGAAATGGTGCAATTTTGGAGATGAACAAATAGTTCCCGAACTGGCGTGTCCCGGAGCACCAGGGGAGTGTCCGCAAATTGAGTTTGACTCGCATGGCGGAGTTGTAGATATCGATAAAAATAGAAGGTAGGAATATTATACTCCTCCTGTAATATTTGGAAACAGCTCGTTAAGAGTATGTGCGTAAGCCAGAGGCGTTTCCGGGTCCCAACCCTCTCCCTGGAGCAATCTATGCGTCTGTCTCCATACCATAATTGCTTGTTTGACAACGGGGAGATTAAGTAGCGATACATTGTCACTCAACAGTAGTTGTAGTGGGGGGCAATTCTGATCAGTTACATCGAGAATTCGGGAGATCAATTCATCTCTAGCAGGATCATGTGACCACTTACTGATATGTACCATTTGTGCCGCTAGATAATATAAACTGAATTTAGGGAGGGTTAGGCCCCCAGAATCACGTGGGCGTGTAAGGGTGTCTAATTTTATTCTGACCCGGCGGTTAGACCATACGATAGAGGACAGAAGACCATCTATTTTCCGAAAGGTTTTTAATGGGAGATAAACAGGGGAGTGTTGTAGCGCATACAGCAACTTATAGCAGGGCCACCATTTTCACTAAATTAATTCTACCCGTTATAGTTAGAGGTAGAGTCCCCCACACCGCAATACGGGAGAGCAAATAATCCATATGAGGTTTTATATTCAAGGAAAAGTATTGAGAAGGATTATTTGTGACCCAGATTCCCAAGTACTTAAATTAGTCCACCCAGCGAAGAGGGAGGGCCACGGGCGGGGCACCAGGACAAGCGCCACGGAAGGGCAGTATGCAGGACTTATCCCAGTTAATGGATAAACCAGAGTACCCGCCATAGGTGTCAATAACACGCAGCACGTGTGGCATGGTATTGCAGTAGTCTGATATAAACAGCAGGATATCATCCGCGTATAGAGAAATTTTGTCCGTGATGGGGCCCACCCGGAACCCCCCCACCCGCGAGTCAGAACGCACCAGACACGCTAAGGGCTCCACCGCCAGAGCAAAAAGAATAGGGAATAGTGAGCAGCCCTGCCTTGTACCCCTGGCTAGAGGAAATGCAGATGAGATGAATCCATTTATCGAGACCCTGGCTAATGGTGTGGAGTATAATAGCTTGACCCACCGTATAAGGCGTGGTCCAATGCCGAAGTGGGCCATAGACCCCAACAAGAACACCCACTCCACTGAATCAAAAGCTTTAGTAGCATCAAGGGACACCATAACAGAAGCGCCGGTGTCCTCGCGAGGGCCCTGTAAGTGTGTGAACAAACGCCTAAGGTTAGTCAGAGTGGACCGCCCCAGCACGAAACCAGTCTGATCTGTGTGAATAATTTAGGTAATAACAGAGTTTAGTCTAAGTGCCAGGATCTTTGCTAGGACCTTGACATCAGTAACGAGATAGGTCTATACGAATCTACCCGCTCTGGATCCTTATCTGGTTTGAAAAGCACTATTATCAAAGCCTCTGTCATAGAATCTGGCAGTGAACCCAATTCCAACAAGTCATTGAACAGAGTAAGCAATTTAGGGCCATAAAAGTCAATATTCTTCTTATAGAGCTCAACAGGAATTCTATCTAGCCCTTACTACTGCTCCTTTTATTTATAGATCATTTGTATTTTCCTATCTCTGAGAGGTCAGTCTCTTTGTAGCCGGCTTACCATGCCTCCAAAAAGGTTAAAAGGTACCACATCAGCCCCACCTGTCCATCTCTTTGGTACCTCAAATTCAGGTGGTCCATCTGAGACTGCTACAACATCTGCTTCTTCTAGTCAGACGCACAGACCAGCTGCAATGGCTGAAGACATCTTAAGACACTCTAGATGGTCCTGTTACTCAGATGCAACCATGCCTGCAAGTGCTCTATCTGACCTGGGAGCACAGGATGCGACCAGTCAGATAAACTGTATTAGCAGCAGCAGGGAAGAGAAACTTCCCTCTGCTGCTTCTGTCAGAGGGACCGGAAGGTCCCTCTGCCTCTCTGCACTCTCCCCTACTGATTGCCGTGCTGCCGACTGGATCCCCTCAACCTAGCGGCTGCAGACAATTGCAGCCGTTGGGGAGTGTACATTAACCCTCCCAAGCCACCCTCAGACCCCCCCTGTATAACTGGAGGCTGTGATGGTCACGATGTTTCCGATGCTCATGTTCCCGATCGATGTTTCGATGTTTGAAAAATATATTTAAAAAAATATCGAATCACAGAGGCGGACACCCAGCATCCCCTATGGACTAGGAGATTTACCGTAAGGTATTAAAATCCTATAAACTCTAAAGTCCTAGAGGATACTGGGATGGTCTTAGTACCATGGGGAAGTTCCAAAACTCCCAGACCGGGTGGGAGAGTGCCGAGACCCTTGCAAAACTGATTGACCAAACTGAAGGTCCTCAGTAGCCAAGGTGTTGAACCTTTAAAACAGGCCTGGCCAACCGGTGGCTCTCCAGCAACAACAGGTCCCATCATGCCTTGCAACAATTTTGCTATTAGGAAATGCTAAAAACTGTGGCAGGGCATGTGTAGTTTCACAACATCTGGAGAGCCACAGGTTGGACAGGCCTGATTTAAAACTTAATGTGTTCGAACCCGACCAAGTAGCTGCCCAGCATAACTGCAAAGCCGGTACACCCTGGGCAGCTGCCTAGGAAGAACCAAATTGTTCGTGTGGAGTGGGCCTGAACAGACCTCGGCAGCGGCAAAGCCGCCGAAGAGTGAGCCTGTTGGATCGTAAGCCTGATCCAACATGCAATAGACTGCTTCGGAGCAGGACAACCAATCTTTGAAGCATCATAGAGAACAAAAAGCAAGTCTGATTTTCTGAGACGAGCCGGCCTCTTGACATAAATCTCCAAAGCCCAAACCACATCCAAGGACATTGGTGTAACAGACGTGCCAGTGACAACCGGAACCACCAATGGCCAATTGATATGAAATGCTGACACCACCTTAGGCAAGAATTTCTAGTGAGTTCTGAGCACCGCTCTATCCTCATGAAACACCAAAGTAGGACTCTTACAGGATAAGGGCCCTAATTCCAAAACACGCCTCACTGAGGCCAAGGCCAACAACACGATAGCCTGCCATGTCAAATACTCCATGGCCACCTTGTGCAAAGGGAAAAATAAAACAGATTGGAGAAAGTCCAGAACCAAATAGAGAACTCACAGTGCTGCGGGAGGCACAAAGGGTGGTCGAATATGAAGAACACCCATCAAGAACATCTGGACCACTGGGAGAACAGCCAATTGTTCCCTGGAATAAAAAGACAAGGCTGAGATTTTAACTTTTATGGAGCCTAAACGCAGGCCCACATCCACAACAGCCTGCAGGAAGTGCAAGAAATGTCCCAGATGAAAATCCACAGCAGAATACTGTTGACCCTCACATCAAGAGACACATTTCTTCCATATGTGAGGGTAATGTTTCGATACGACCATCTGCCCTGCTTGGAGCATAGTCAAGATAACATGGACGGAAATCTCTTTCCTGGCAAAAATCCTCACAATCTACTTCCATTGCATCAAACGTAGCCGTGGTAAATCGTATATACGAACAGCCCTTGTGTAAGATGATCATCCTGAATCGGCAGAGGCCAGGGGCCTACGAGTAATAAGGCTAGAATGTCTGCATACCAAGCCCAGCGGGGCCAGCCTGGGGCAATCAGAACTGCCTGAGCCCTGTCCCTTTAAGTCCTTTGAGAACTCTGGGAATTAGAGGAAATGGAGGAAACAAGTACACCAACTGGTAAATCCACGGTGTCGCCAGAGCGTCCACTGCTACGGCCTGTAGATCCCTCGTCCCAGAACAGAAATGCAGAAGCTTCTTGGTGAGCCGTGAAGCCAACAAGTCGATTTGCGGGTAGCCACACTGATGAAATATCTGCTGAAACACTTGCGGGTAGAGGCCCCATTCTCCCAGGTGCAGATCGTGTCTGCTGAGGAAGTCTGCTCCCCAACTGTCTACTCCCAGAATTAATATGGTGGAAATGGCCTTGGGATTCCGCTCCACCCAGAGGAGTATCTGTGACACCTCCCTCATTGCAGCTCTGTTGTTTGGGCCTTCTTATGAGGAGATCGGCCAAGCATGGAGCAATGATACACTGACGAAAGATTAATTCAGTTTTAGTGAGACCACAATCATACACAACGACTAGGAAAGAAGTCTGAGTGAATTCTGAAAGACGAAAGGTTCATGACTTGTAAACGATGCTGAAGAATACTGAATGAAGTGACTTGTGATTTGTAAACAATGCTGAAGAACACTGAATGAAGAGATGACTTCTGATTTGTAAATTACGCTGAAGAACACGGAATGAAGAGAAGGCTTGTGATTTTTTAACAATGCTGAAGAGAGGATTGCTATGAGCACCATCAGCAAACGGAGACCCTCTACCTGATAGAAGACCCAGCGGTTAAACCGCAAGAGCAGGTGGACTAGGAGCAAAGAACTGCAATAACAGAACTGACCACCGGGCGGCCACAACAGAACCAGCATACCAGGGGTTAACCCGGCAGCGCAGAGCTTGAGCACCTTACAGCAGCAAGTAACTTGTAGCACTGGCACCATAGCTAAGCATCAACCCCTTTTAATAAGGAAAGACTGCATCGGTTTGGCTGGACGTGAACTGGGATACCTATTGGCTTGGCTTGGTCTCCAACATGGTGGCTCCCTGCACAGAGGACACATGTGGAACCAGCACAAAGCCACTACCGCTGGCCTCAGCCACCAAGACGCTGCACTCTAGCAACAGGACACTTGGAAACAGACACCTCCGGCTGCCATTCTCCGCTCCCCAGGACCCGGACCCCGGCCTCCAGATGCCCGGCAGCCACACCGGAGGATCTTGCTGCTGTAGCTCCTATCCATCACAGTGACACCAGCCAGCTAACAGGAAGACCACAGGGACCACAACCAGATGTAAGACTCCAGATGCTGACAGTACCCCCTTTTTAGGGTGGTCTCCGAACACCCACGCTGCTTAGTGGGATTCTTGGCATGAAAGGCACAAATCAGTCTTGGAGCATGAACATCCTCTGCAGCCACCCAAGATCTTTCCTCCGGAACATATCCTCTCCACTCTATGAGATACTGGAGACGACCATACCTCTTGCGGAAGTCAAGAATCTTATGAACCTCGAATTCCTCATTTTGAATAGCTTGAACCTTGGGAGGTTAAGGGAAAGCTGCCCGAAAATGATTTAGTACAGGAGACTTTAGCAGAGAAATGTGGAAGGCATTGGGAATTTTCAAATAGGGAGGCAGTTTCACCTTGTAAGAAACTGGATTCAACACTCTTTTAATAGGATACAGACCGATGAATCTTGGAGCAAACTTTTTTGTAGGAACGTTGAGTCTGAGGTTTCTGGTGGATATCCAAACACGATCTCCCACTTTGAGACTAGGAACAGCCCTCCGTTTCCGATTGGCGTAGTTTGTTTATTCCTGGGAAGTCTTAAGTAGCGCCTTATGAATTTTTCCCCACATCTTAGTGAACTGCCAAAGAGCGGATTCAGCAGCAGGAACCTAAAGAGCTGGGAGAGATTCAAAGGAAGAAACTTGTGGATGAAAACCATAGTTAATGGAGAAAGGAGTGGAATTGGTAGAAGAATGATATAGGTTATTGTGGGCAAACTCAGAAATGGGAGGCAATCCATCCAGTCATCCTGAGCAGGGGACATGAACATCTGTAAGAAAGTTTCCAGATCTTTTTTGACTATTTCAGTTTGTATGTCAGTCTGGTGATGGTAGGCTGAAGAGAAGTTCAACTTGATTCCTAGGACAGAGCGGAGAGCTTTCTAGAATTTGGCGATGAATTGAGGACCCCGATCAGAAACTATTTCCTGTGGAAGGCCATGCAAATGAAAAATGTATGAGAAAAACAATTTGGATAGCTGAGGAGCAGAGAAAAGACTGGTGAGGGGTATGAAGTGAGCCATCTTCGAAAATCATTCCACAATGACCCAAATGGTGTTGTGCCTGGCAAATCGGTTATGAAATCCATAGAGGTGTGAGTCCAAGGCTTTTGAGGTGTTAGAAGTGGATGAAGATGACCCGAGGGAGATGTTCGTGGACTTTTATGTTGAGCACACTTGGAACAAGCTGCTACAAATTCAAAGACATCCGTTTTAAGATGAGGCCACCAGTAGAATCGCTGAATAAACTTGAGTCTTTAGACCGCCGGCATGACCCATGAAAGATGAAGAATGAGCCCACGTAAGCAATTTCCTGCAAAGTTTTGGTGCTACAAAAGTTCTCCCCGGAGGAGGAAGAGGAACAGTATGAGTGGAAGCAAATGAAACCGGATTCAGAATAAATTGTTTCAGAGGAGTTGAGTGAATCATCTGCTTGAAAAGAACGAGAAAGTGCATCTGCTCTTCGATTTAAGGTTCCTGGGCGGTTAAAGAGTTTGAATGAGAACCGAGAGAAGAGAGCCCACCTAGCTTGCCGTGGGTTTAAACAATGAGCTGTCTGGAGGTACAGAAGATTCTTGTGATCCATGATAACAGAGATAGGGTGTTGAGCTACCGCTAATAAATATCGCCACTCTTCAAAGCTAATTTTATGGTTAACAGTTCTTGTTCCCCAATAGGATAATTTTGCTCAGCTTTGGAGAATCTTCAAGAAAAATATGCACAAGGATGACTTTTCTTATCTTCAAAGAGCTGAGAAAGAACCGCCCCGACTTCCACCGAAGAAGCATCTACTTCCACCTGAAGACTGAGATCAGGTTGGCAAAGAATTGGAGCGGACATGAAGGCCTCTTTTAAGAATGTGAAGGCTTTCAGAGCCTCGGGTGGCCAAATCAAAGGATTGGCTCCTTTCCTGGTTAACATGGTAATTGGGGCAATGATAGTGGAGTAGTTCTTGATACATTATCTGTAAAAGTTGGCAAAGCCAATAAATCGTTGGATCCCTTTTAGAGCGGTAGGAAGAGTCCAATCATGAATCGCTTGGACCTTGGTTGAATCCATCTGTAGCTCCTGGGTAATATTTGAAAAGAAAATAGTGTTAAAACCCCTTTTCAGCGTCAGCACCAGTGTGGGCTTGCATAGAGGGACAACAGCAGCACTTAAGCTGTGTGCCCTCTGCCCTAATGCCGCCATCTGTACCGGGGACCCCGGTATTGTACTCCCCACTCAATTAGGGGGGGTGGCATGTTGTGAGGAAGAGCGCACACCGCTGTGGGTGAGCGAAACAACCCCCTTCAGGAGCTATGTCCTGTCAGCGGGGACCCGAAACATTAACCCTTCAAGAGGTTGGTACCGGTCCCCCCCTAAGTCTCACGATGCAGGCAGACTATTGCCAACCCGTCCTTCCTGAAAACTACAAACTAAAATACATTCTGAAGAAAACTCTCTGGAGCTCCAGAGAATGCACCCGGCTCCTTGGGCACATTTTCCTAAACTGAGTCTGGTAGGAGGGGCATAGAGGGGAGTAGCCAGCACACACTAATGATTTCTTAAAGTGCCAGGCTCCAATAGACCCGATCTATACCCCATAGTACTAAGACCATCCCAGTATCCCCTAGGATGTTAGAGAAAGTGGGACATTCCTATTGACAATCCTTCATGACACTTTACCTAAACAAATCCCGGAGGAGTTGTCTTCCGTCTCGAAATAATATGCTAAAGGAGTAAGACTGTCAGAGAAATTCAGAGTCTGTTTCCTACTGTAACATGTGCCAACTGGGACTAAGTTACTGGGCACAGATCTATTTTTGGGCCAGATTTATTTGCTCTTGTTATGGGTTTAAAACAAATATTTTTATCTTTATTTCCTGAGCTATGTATGAGATACACCAGAGAGTGTGGGGAGGAGACTGGTCAGATCTCTGGGCTGGTAACACACAGTGACATGATGTGAGGGGAAGAGCAGGAGTATAATAGGGTCTGATGTCTCCTGATGTATGAGATACACCAGATAGTGTGGGGAGGAGACTGGTCAGATCTCTGGGCTGGTGACACACAGTGACATGATGTGAGGGGAGAGCAGGAGTATAATAGGGGCTGATGGCGCCTGATGTATGAGATACACCAGAGAGTGTGGGGAGGAGACTGGTCAGATCTCTGGGCTGGTAACATACAGTGACATGATGTGAGGGGGAGAGCAGGAGTATAATAGGGGCTGATGGCTCCTGATGTATGAGATACACCAGAGAGTGTGGGGAGGAGACTGGTCAGATCTCTGGGCTGGTAACACACAGTGACATGATGTGAGGTGGAGAGCAGGAGTATAATAGGGGCTGATGGCTCCTGATGTATGAGATACACCAGAGAGTGTGGGGAGGAGACTGGTCATATCTCTGGGCTGGTAACACACAGTGACATGATGTGAGGGGAAGAGCAGGAGTATAATAGGGGCTGATGGCTCCTGACTCCACACTGGTAAAATACATATTCCTCATTAGTTTGTACTGACAGAGGAGGGTGTAGGATAAGAGATTGCTGTAGTGACTGAGAAAGGAGAATATGTGACTCTTTTCTGTAAGAAGTGTTTATTACTCACCTGTTTTGATATCTGTAGGGATCTCCTCCTTCTTACACTGCTGACCACCTTTCACATACGTCTCTTCTTCTCCCTCTATATCTTCTGCTTTTATATCAGTCACATACGTCTCTTCTTCTCCCTCTGTATCTTCTGCCTTCATATCAGTCACATACGTCTCTTCTTCTCCCTCTATATCTTCTGCCTTTTTATCAGTCATATACGTCTCTTCTACTCCTTCTATATCTTCTGCCTTTATATCAGTCACATACGTCTCTTCTTCTCCCTCTGTATCTTCTGCCTTCATATCAGTCACATATGTCTCTTCTTCTCCTTCTATATCTTCTGCCTTTATATCAGTCACATACGTCTCTTCTTCTCCCTCTATATTTTCTGTTTTAATATCAGACAGATGTTCTACCTAAAAAAAACTAAAAACACTATAATGACATTTGCAGTCCGATTAAACTGATATGAAACAGTATAATATCAGTGTATACGACACATACAGCTTCTCTACAGATCATATAGTGACAGTCACTTTTGTATATTGTCGAGACCCTAAATCCCACCTAACTAATCCTGTGATTCTCCTCTGTACAGTACTGGGAATACAGAGGATGGGGACATCTCTCTGTGGTATCTCTGTTACTGGGCCCATCTGTAGGAGACACACAGTGACTGAGTACAGTGTATATATGTGATTATCAGGTGATGTGTGTATATAAGGGCCCCCATACCTGCTCTCCCCTGTACAATACATGACAATCTCCTCTTACCCAGTGATGTGAGGGGCCAGTGATTCTCCATCATCACATCCTTGTAAAGACTCCTGTGTTCCTCTATATACTTCCCCTCTTGCATGGAGACATAGACAGTGACATCCTGTCACCTGATAGGCACCTGACACGCACAGTGATACAGTCATCACCCAGACACATTCCCTGGTGTTACTGTATAATGTCCCATTCACAGCAGTCACCTCTCCAGTCATCACCCAGACACATCCCCTGGTGTTACTGCATAATGTCCCATTCCCGGCAGTCACCTCTCCAGTCATCACCCAGACACAATCCCTGGTGTTACTGTATAATGTCCCATTCCCAGCAGTCACCTCTCCAGTCATCACCCAGACACGTCTCCTGGTGTTACTGTATAATGTACCATTCCTGGCAGTCACCTCTCCAATCATCACCCAGACACATTCCCTGGTGTTACTGTATAATGTCCCATTCCCAGCAGCCACCTCTCCAGTCATCACCCAGACATGTTCCCCGGTGTTACTGTATAATGCCCCATTCCCAGCAGTCACGTCTCCAGTCATCACCCAGACACATCCCCTGGTGTTACTGTATAATGTCCCATTCACAGCAGTCACCTCTCCAGTCATCACCTAGACACATCCCCTGGTGTTACTGTATAATGCCTCATTCCCAGCAGTCACCTCTCCAGTCATCACCCAGACACATCCCCTGGTGTTACTGTATAATGCTCCATTCCCTGCAGTTACCTCTCCAGTCATCACCCAGACATGTTCCCTGGTGTTACTATATAATGTCCCATTCACAGCAGTCACCTCTCCAGTCATCACCCAGACACATCCCCTGGTGTTACTGTATAATGTCCCATTCCCGGCAGTCACCTCTCCAGTCATCACCCAGACACATTCCCTGGTGTTACTGTATAATGTCCCATTCCCAGCAGTCACCTCTCCAGTCATCACCCAGACACGTCTCCTGGTGTTACTGTATAATGTACCATTCCTGGCAGTCACCTCTCCAATCATCACCCAGACACATTCCCTGGTGTTACTGTATAATGTCCCATTCCCAGCAGCCACCTCTCCAGTCATCACCCAGACATGTTCCCCGGTGTTACTGTATAATGCCCCATTCCCAGCAGTCACGTCTCCAGTCATCACCCAGACACATCCCCCGGTGTTACTGTATAATGTCCCATTCACAGCAGTCACCTCTCCAGTCATCACCCAGACACATCCCCTGGTGTTACTGTATAATGTCCCATTCCCGGCAGTCACCTCTCCAGTCATCACCCAGACACATTCCCTGGTGTTACTGTATAATGTCCCATTCCCAGCAGTCACCTCTCCAGTCATCACCCAGACATGTCTCCTGGTGTTACTGTATAATGTACCATTCCTGGCAGTCACCTCTCCAATCATCACCCAGACACATTCCCTGGTGTTACTGTATAATGTCCCATTCCCAGCAGTCACCTCTCCAGTCATCACCTAGACATGTTCCCCGGTGTTACTGTATAATGCCCCATTCCCAGCAGTCACCTCTCCAGTCATCACCCAGACACATCCCCTGGTGTTACTGTATAATGTCTCATTCCCGGCAGTCACCTCTCCAGTCATCACCCAGACACACCACCTGTTGTTACTGTATAATGTCCCATTCCCAGCAGTCACCTCTCCATTCATCACACAGACGCGTCTCCTGGTGTTACTGTATAATGTCCCATTCCCAGCAGTCACCTCTCTAGTCATCACCCAAACACATCCCCTGGTGTTACTGTATAATGTCCCATTCCCAGCAGTCACCTCTCTAGTCATCACCCAGACACATCCCCTGGTGTTACTGTATATTGTCCCATTCCCAGCAGTCACCTCTCCAGTCAGCAGTTGAATGATCTTGTTGGTGAGTTTCAGGATCTTCTGGTCATTGTGTCTTCTCATGTATCAGTGAGTGAGGTGGAGACATCGTGATGGGGCTCTGGGTCCTGCTCAGTCCTCCTGACACACAGGGACGGCTGCTGGGTGTCTCACACTTAGCGGATGTCTTCTTCACTACTGTGTAATCCTGCGAAATGAGGGAGACATCAATATAATTGTAAATACTCCCAGATCCCCTCACCTCCCAAGTCATGTCCCTGTATTATTATTATTATTATTATAGATATAAGCGATGTCACTGTGTCACTCCCAGATCCCCTCACCTCCCAAGTCATGTCCCTGTATTATTATTATTATTATTATAGATATAAGCGATGTCACTGTGTCACTCCCAGATCCCCTCACCTCCCAAGTCATGTCCCTGTATTATTATTATTATTATAGATATAAGCGATGTCACTGTGTCACTCCCAGATCCCCTCACCTCCCCAGTCATGTCCCTGAATTACTACTAGAGATATAAGTGATGTCACAGTGATGCTCCCAGATCCCCTCACCTCCCCAGTCATGTCCCTGTATTATTACTATAGATATAAGTGATGTCATTGTGACATTACCAGATCCCCTCACCTCCCCAGTCATGTCCCTGTATTATTACTATAGATATAAGTGATGTCACTGTGACATTACCAGATCCCCTCACCTCCCCAGTCATGTCCCTGTATTATTACTATAGATATAAGTGATGTCACAGTGATGCTCCCAGATCCCCTCACCTCCCCAGTCATGTCACTGTATTATTACTATAGATATAAGTGACATCACTGTGATGCTCCCAGATCCCCTCACCTCCCCAGTCATGTCCCTGTATTACTATAGATATAAGTGATGTCACTGTGACACTCCCAGATCCCCTCACCTCCCCAGTCATGTCACTGTATTATTACTATAGATATAAGTGACATCACTATGATGCTCCCAGATCCCCTCACCTCCCCAGTCATGTCACTGTAATGATATGATTATACTGTAAATCTTGCATACTAATGTTTCAACAATAAATGGATGAAAAGTATTTAGAAGAAACAATAATGGTGAATTGTATCAGTTAAAGAAAACAATTTAGTATTATCCTTTATTTATATGGTGCCATAAGGCAGTGCTATAACTAGGCATTTTAGCGCTGTGTGCAAGAAACGGCATTAGCGCCCCCTCTATCTAAGACAGGGGCGGTGCGCGCTGTAGACGCGTGCAAAATATATAGGGGCGTGGCTTCATGGGGAACGGGCGTGGCCACAAAATAATACCAATTCATACTACGGTGCACAGTAGTCTCCATTATTCAAATTACGCTGCACAGTAGCGCCACTACACCTGGTAGAGCCCCTTTTACACATTATGGCAGACAGTCCCCCTTTTTACACATTACAGCAGCCAGTCCCCATTTTTACACAATACTGCAGACAGCGTCCCCTTTTTACACATAACGGCAGACAGCGTCCCCTTTTTACACATTACGGCAGACAGCGTCCCCTTTTTACACATTACGGCAGACAGCGTGCCCTTTTTACACATTATGGCAGCCAGTCCCACATTTTACACATTGTGGCAGACAGGATAGAGAGATAGAGAGAGAGAGAGATAGATAAATAAATAGAGAGATAAATAGATACTTACCATCTCTCCCCGTTGGCAGTCAGGCTCCTCAGTGCTGGCAGATCCCAGGCAGGAAAGAAGGAGGAGAAGGAAGGGGGACTGGAGCCGCAGCAGCGCTATGTAATTGGTAGAGGCGCCGATGTAGCAGTCCCCTCTCCTTCGGCATTGGCTGGCCGCCGCTGTAAATGCTGGGATGAGGGAAGCGCATCCCAGCATTCACAGTAGCGCCGGGCAGCCAATGCAGAAGGAGAAGGGACTGCTGCAGTGGCGCCACTACCAATGACATAGCGCTGTTGTAGCTCCAGTCCCCGCCCCTCCTCCTCCTCCCCTGCCTCCGGATTCTCCAGCGCGGCGCACACAGCACAGAACAGGCGGCTTGTAATGAGTCAATTTGACTCATTACAAGCCGCTGGCCGTTGCGCCCTGGGGGTATATAGACGGGTCCACCAGGAGCCATTGGCACTTTAAGAGTTTAATAGTGTGGGCTGGCTCCTTTCTCTATGTCCCTCCTACCAGACTCAGTCTAGAAACTGTGCCCGAGGAGACGAACAACTTCGAAAGTAGGATTTTACACAGATAGTGGTGAGATTCATAACAGCTCACACATAACAACAGAAACCCTAGCTAACCAGCTTGAAGCGATTCAGTAACGGCTGAACAACAGTACTCAACAAAGGAACAAGGCAGTACTGATCCAAGTAACAACTGCAGGAAAACGAAGCGCCTCTACGGACTATGAGAAAAGGATTTACCGGTAGGTAATTTAAAATAAGATTTTACTCACCGGTATATCTATTTCTCGTAGTCCGTAGTGGATGCTGGGGACTCCGTAAGGACCATGGGGAATAGCGGCTCCGCAGGAGACTGGGCACAAAGAAAGCTTTAGGACTACCTGGTGTGCACTGGCTCCTCCCCCTATGACCCGCCTCCAGACCTCAGTTAGGATACTGTGCCCGGAAGAGCTGACACAATAGGGAAGGATTTTGAATCCCGGGTAAGACTCATACCAGCCACACCAATCACACCGTATAACTCGTGATATTATACCCAGTTAACAGTATGAACATAACAGAGCCTCTCAACAGATGGCTCAACAATAACCCTTTTAGTTAACAATAACTATATACAAGTAATGCAGACAGTCCGCACTTGGGACGGGCGCCCAGCATCCACTACGGACTACGAGAAATAGATTTACCGGTGAGTAAAATCTTATTTTCTCTGACGTCCTAGTGGATGCTGGGGACTCCGTAAGGACCATGGGGATTATACCAAAGCTCCCAAACGGGCGGGAGAGTGCGGATGACTCTGCAGCACCGAATGAGAGAACTCAAGGTCCTCCTCAGCCAGGGTATCAAATTTGTAGAATTTAGCAAACGTGTTTGCCCCTGACCAAGTAGCAGCTCGGAAAAGTAGTAAAGCCGAGACCCCTCGGGCAGCCGCCCAAGATGAGCCCACCTTCCTTGTGGAATGGGCTTTTACAGATTTAGGCTGCGGTAATCCCATTGCAGAATGCGCCAGCTGAATTGTGCTACAAATCCAGCGAGCAATAGTCTGCTTTGAAGCAGGAGCACCCTACTTGTTGGGTGCATACAGGATAAATAGCGAGTCAGTTTTCCTGACTCCAGCTGTCCTGGAAACATAAATTTTCAGGGCCCTGACTACGTCCAGTAACTTGGAATCCTCCAAGTCCCTAGTAGCCGCAGGCACTACTATAGGTTGGTTCAAGTGAAAGGCTGATACCACCTTAGGGAGAAACTGAGGACGGGTCCTCAATTCTGCCCTATCCATATGGAAAATCAAATAAGGGCTTTTACATGACAAAGCCGCCAACTCTGATACACGCCTGGCCGAAGCCAAGGCCAATAACATGACCACTTTCCACGTGAGATATTTTAGATCCACGGTTTTCAGTGGTTCAAACCAATGTGATTTTAGGAAACTCAAACACCACGTTGAGATCCCGGGTGCCACTGGAGGCACAAAGGGGGGCTGAATATGCAGCACTCCTTTTACAAATGTCTGAACTTCAGGTAGTGAAGCTAGTTCCTTCTGAAAGAAAATCGACAGAGCCGAGATCTGTACCTTAATGGAGCCTAATTTTAGGCCCATAGTCACTCCTGCCTGTAGGAAGTGTAGAAATCGACCCAGTTGAAATTCCTCTGTTGGGGCCTTACTGGCCTCACACCAAGCCACATATTTTCGCCATATGCGGTGATAATGTTTAACAGTTACATCTTTCCTGGCTTTAATCAGCGTTGGGATGACTTCTTCCGGAATGCCCTTTTCCTTTAGGATCCGGCGTTCAACCACCATGCCGTCAAACGCAGCCGCGGTAAGTCTTGGAACAGACAGGGCCCCTGCTGCAGCAGGTCCTGTCTGAGCGGCAGAGGCCATGGGTCCTCTGAGATTAACTCTTGAAGTTCCGGGCACCAAGACCTTCTTGGCCAATCCGGAACAACGAGTATCGTTCTTACTCCTCTTGTCCTTATTATCCTCAGCACCTTGGGTATGAGAGGAAGAGGAGGGAACACATAAACTGACCGATACACCCATGGTGTCACTAGAGCGTCCACCGCTATCGCCTGAGGGTCCCTTGACCTGGCGCAATATTTTTCTAGTTTTTTGTTGAGGCGGGACGCCATCATGTCCACCTGTGGTCTTTCCCACCGGTTTACCAGCATTTGGAAGACTTCTGGATGAAGTCCCCACTCTCCCGGGTGGAGGTCGTGCCTGCTCAGGAAGTCTGCTTCCCAGTTGTCCACTCCCGGAATGAACACTGCTGTCAGTGCCAACACGTGATTTTCCGCCCATCGGAGAATCCTTATGGCTTCTGCCATCGCCGCCCTGCTTCTTGTGCCGCCCTGTCGGTTTACATGGGCGACCGCCGTGATGTTGTCTGACTGGATCAGAACCGGTTGGTTTTGAAGCAGGGCCTTTGCCTGACACAGGGCATTGTAAATGGCCCTCAATTCCAGAACATTTATGTGTAGGGAAGTCTCGTGACTTGTCCAAAGTCCTTGGAAGTTTCTTCCCAATGTGACAGCCCCCCAGCCTCGAAGGCTGGCATCCGTGGTCACTAGGACCCAGTCCTGTATGCCGAATCTGCGGCCCTCCACGAGATGAGCACTCTGCAGCCACCACAAGAGAGACACCCTGGTCCTTGGAGACAGGGTTATCAGCCGATGCATTTGAAGATGCGATCCGGACCATTTGTCCAAGAGGTCCCACTGAAAAATTCTGGCATGGAAAGTGCCAAATGGGATCGCTTCGTAGGAAGCTACCATCTTTCCCAGGACTCGAGTGCAGTGATGTACCGACACCTGTTTTGGTTTTAGGAGGCCTCTGACCAGAGATGACAGCTCCCTGGCTTTTCCATCTGTGAGAAACACTTTTTTTTTTTTTTGGACTGTGTCCAGAATCAGTCCCAGAAACAGTAGGCGTGTCGCAGGAACCAGTTGTGACTTTGGAATATTCAGAATCCAACCATGCTGGTGTAGCACCTCTTGAGATAGTGCTACGCCCACTAACAACTGCTCTCTGGATCTCGCTTTTATCAGGAGATCGTCCAAGTATGGGGTAATTGAAACTCCCTTTTTTCGAAGGAGTATCATCATTTCTGCCATTAGCTTGGTAAATACCCTCGGTGCCGTGGACAGGCCGAACGGCAATGTCTGGAATTGGTAATGGCAATCCTGTACCACAAATCTGAGGTACTCCTGGTGAAGATTGTAAATGGGGACATGTAGGTAAGCATCCTTGATGTCCAGAGATACCATGTAATCCCCCTCTTCCAGGCTTGCAATCACCGCCCTGAGCGATTCCATCTTGAACCTGAATTTTTTTAGATGTGTGTTCAAGGATTTTAAATTTAAAATGGGTCTCACCGAAACATCCGGTTTCGTTACCACAAACATTGTGGAGTAGTAACCCCGTCCTTATTGAAGTAGGGGCACTTTTACTATCACCTGCTGGGAATACAGCTTGTGAATCGCCTCTAACACAGCCTCCCTGTCTGCGGGAGTCGTTGGTAAGGCAGATTTGAGGAAACAGCGGGGGGGTAATGTCTCGAATTCCAGCTTGTACCCCTGAGATACCACTTGAAGGACCCAGGGGTCCACCAGTGAGCGAGCCCACTGATTGCTGAAATGTTTGAGACGGGCCCCCACCGTACCTGTCACCGCCTGTTGAGCCCCAGCGTCATGCGGTGGACTTAGCTGATGAAGCGGGGGAGGACTTGTGTTCCTGGGAACTGGCTGAATGCTGCAGCTTTTTCCCTCTACCTCTGCCTCTTGGCAGAAAGGACGCGCCTCTACCTCGCCTGTTCTTTTGGGGACGAAAGGACTGCACCTGATAATACGGTGCTTTCTTTGGTTGTGAGGGGACATGTGGTAAGAAGGATGACTTCCCAGCCGTTGCTGTGGACACTAGGTCCGAAAGACCATCCCCAAACAACTCCTCACCCTTGTAAGGCAAAACTTCCATGTGCCTTTTAGAATCTGCATCTCCTGTCCACTGCCGGGTCCATAACCCTCTTCTGGCAGAAATGGACAGCGCACTGATTTGAGATGCCAGCCGGCAAATATCCCTCTGTGCATCTCTTATGTAAAAGACCGCGTCTTTAATATGCTCTATGTTAAGCAATATAGTGTCCCTGTCTAGGATGTCAATGTTTTCTGACAGGGATTCCGACCACGCCGCTGCAGCACTGCACATCCAGGCTGAAGCAATAGCTGGTTCAGTATAACACCAGTGTGTGTATATATAGCCTTCAGGAGAGCCTCCTGCTTTCTATCCGCAGGCTCCTTTAGGCGGCCGTATCCGGAGACGGTAGTGCCACCTTTTTTGACAAACGTGTGAGCGCTTTATTCACCCTAGGTGGTGTTTCCCAACGTGACCTATCCTCTGGCGGGAAAAGGTACGCCATTAGTAATCTTTTCGAAATCACCAATTTTCTATCGAGGGAAGCCCATGCTACCTCACACACATCATTTAATTCTTCAGAAGGGGGAAAAACTACTGGAAGTTTTTTCTCCCCAAACATAATACCCTTTTTTGTGGTACCTGGGGTTACATCAGAAATGTGTAAAACATTTTTCATAGCCTCAATCATATAACGAGTGGCCCTAGTGGACATTACGTTTGCGTCATCGTCGTCGACACTGGTATCAGTATCCGTGTCAACGTCTGTGTCTGCCATCTGAGGGAACGGGCGCTTTAAAGCCCCTGATGGCCCTTGAGACGCCTGGGCAGGCACGAGCTGAGAAGTCGTCTGTCCCACATTTGGCATGTCGTCAAATTTCTTATGTAAGGAGTCGACTCTTTCGCGTAATTCCTTCCACAAGTCCATCCACTCAGGTGTCTGCCCCGCAGGGGGTGACAACACATTTATAGGCACCTGCTCCTCCTCCACATCAGCCTCCTCATCAAACATGTCGACACAGTCATACCGACACACCGCACACACACAGGGAATGCTCTGAAAGAAGACAGGACCCCACGAAGCCCTTTGGGGAGACAGAGGGAGAGTATGCCAGCACACACCAGAGCGCTATATAATACAGGGATTAACTAAATGATATCCCCTTATAGCTGCTATACACTTGTATTGCGCCTAAATTTGTGCCCCCCCTCTCTTTTTTACCCTTTCTGTAGTGTAGTCTGCAGGGGAGAGCCAGGGAGCTTCCTTCCAGCGGAGCTGTGAGGGAAAAATGGTGCCAGTGTGCTGAAGGAGATAGCTCCGCCCCCTTTTCGGCTGACTTTTCTCCCGCTATTTTGTGTATTCTGGCAGGGGTAATTATCACATATATAGCCTCTGGGGCTATATATTGTGATATTTTTGCCAGCCAAGGTGTATTTATTGCTGCTCAGGGCGCCCCCCCGTAGCGCCCTGCACCCTCAGTGACCGCAGTGTGAAGTGTGTAATGAGTAGCAATGGCACACAGCTGCAGTGCTGTGCGCTACCTTGGAGAAGACTGATGTCTTCAGCCGCCGATTTTCCGGACTCTTCTTGCTTCTGGCTCTGCAAGGGGGACGGCGGCGCGGCTCCGGGACCGGACGACCGAGGCTGGGGCTGTGTTCGATCCCTCTGGAGCTAATGGTGTCCAGTAGCCTAAGAAGCCAAAGCTAGCTGCAAGCAGGTAGGTTCGCTTCTTCTCCCCTTAGTCCCTCGGTGCAGTGAGCCTGTTGCCAGCAGGTCTCACTGTAAAATAAAAAACCTAACATATACTTTCTTTTCTAGGAGCTCAGGAGAGCCCCTAGTGTGCATCCAGCTCGAGCCGGGCACAGGATTCTAACTGAGGTCTGGAGGAGGGTCATAGGGGGAGGAGCCAGTGCACACCAGGTAATCCTAAAGCTTTCTTAGATGTGCCCAGTCTCCTGCGGAGCCGCTATTCCACATGGTCCTTACGGAGTCCCCAGCATCCACTAGGACGTCAGAGAAATCCTATTTTCTCTTACATCCTAGAGAATACTGGGGTCCACATTAGTACCATAGGGATGTACCAAAGCTCCCAGTATGGAAGGGAGAGCGCAGAGGCTCCTGCAGAACAGACTGACCAAACTTTAGGTCCTCAGAGGCCAAAGTATCGAACTTGTAGAACTTAGCAAACGTGTTCGATCCTGACCAAGTAGCTGCTCGGCAAAGTTGTAAAGCGGAGACACCCAGGGCAGCCACCCAGGAGGAACCCACTTTACGAGTAGAGTGGGCCTTAACAGATGTAGGACACGACAATCCTGCCGTAGAATAAGCATGCTGGATAGTGAACCTAATCTAGCGAGAAATCGTCTGCTTAGAAGGACACCCAACCTTGTTGGGATCATAAAGGGCAAATAGAACGTCTGAATTTCTGTGAAGGGAAGGCCTCTTCACATAAATCTTCAAAGCCCTCAGAACATAAAAGGACTTTGAAGTAATTGAGAAGTCAGTAGCCACTGGCACCACAATAGGTTGATTGATATGAAAAGCCGACACAACTATCGGAAGAAATTGCTGATACGTCCTGAGCTCAGCTCTATCTTTATGAATAATCAAGTAGGGGCTCTTGTAGGACAATGCCCACAATTCCAACACACGTCTAGCAGATGCCAATGCCAACAGTGTGACCAAGTAAGAAACTTGACCTCAACCTCCTGTAAAGGCTTGAACCAACCACGTTAAGGTCCCAAGGTGCCGTAGGAGGCACAAAGGGAGGTTGGATGTGCAGAACCCCTTTAAAGAAAGTCTGAACCTCAGGGAGGGCAGCCAGTTATTTCTGGAAGAGAATGGACAAGGCCGAAATCTGGACTTTTATGGAGCCCAGGCACAGGCCCACATCCACCCCTGCTTGCAGGAAGCGGAGAAACCGTCCAAGTTGAAACTCCACCGTAGGAAACTTCTTGGAATCACACCAAGACACGTACTTTTTCCAAATCCGATGGTAATATTTTGACGTTACCCCCTTCCTAGCCTGTATCAGGGTAGGAATGACCTCACTTGGGATACCCTTCCGAGCTAAGATCTGGCGTTCAACCTCCATGCCGCCAAACGTAGCAGTGGTAAGTCTTGATAAGCGAACGGCCCCTGTTGCAGAAGGTCCTCTCGAAGAGGAAGAGGCCTTGGATCTTCCAGCAGTAATTCTAGAAGATCCGCGTATCAAGCCATTCTTGGTCAGTCCGGAGCAATGAGGATCGCCTGAACTCTTATTCTTTTGATTATTTTGAGAATCCTTGTGATGAGCGGAAGAGGAGGGAACACATACACCGACTTGAACACCCACGGAGTTACCAGGGCGTCCACCGCCACTGCCTGTGGATCCCTCGACCTGGAACAATACCTCCAAAGCTTCTTGTTGAGACGTGAGGCCATCATGTCTATTTGAGGTATGCCCCAAAGACTCGTCACCTCTGCAAACATCTCTGGATGGAGGCCCCACTCTCCCGGATGGAGATCGTGTCTGCTGAGGAAGTCCGCTTCCCAGTTGTCCACTCCCGGAATGAAAATTGCTGACAGTGCCACGGCATGCTTTTCTGCCCAGAGGATGATTCTTGTTACCTCTGACATTGCAGCTCTGCTTTTCGTTCCGCCTTGTCGGTTTATGTAGGCCACTGTTGTTGCATTGTCCGACTGAACCTGAATGGCCTGATCTTTTAGAAGATGTGCCGCTTGTACACGGCCCTTAGTTCCAGAATGTTTATCGGAAGGATGGATTCCAGACTTGACCACCTTCCTTGGAAGTTTTCCCCCTGGGTGACTGCTCCCCAACCTCTGAGACTGGCATCCGTGGTTAGGAGGATCCAATTCTGAATCCCGAACCTGCGACCCTCTAGTAGGTGAGAAGATTGCAGACACCAGAGGAGTGATATTCTGGCTTTTGGTGACAGACGTATTCTCTGGTGCATGTGAAGATGAGATCCCGACCATTTGTCCAGGAGATCCAGTTGGAATGACCGTGCATGAAATCTTCCGTACTGTAGAGCCTAGTAGGAGGCATCCATCTTCCCTAGAAGGCAAATGCACTGATGAACCGATACACGAGCTGGCTTCAGGACATCCCGGACCATTGTTTGTATCAGCAACGCTTTCTCCTCCGGCAGAAACCCCTCTGTACTTCCGTGTCGAGGATCATCCCCAGGAAGGACAGTCTCCTTGTTAGCTCCAGATGCGACTTTGGAAGATTCAGGATTCAGGATCCACCCACGATCCTGTACTTGAGTCATGAGAGCAATACTCTGTAACAGCTTCTCGCTGGAAGACGCTTTTATCAGCAGGTCTTCCAGATAAGGAATTATGGGGGTCATTCCGAGTTGTTCGCTCGTTATTTTTTTCTCGCAACGGAGCGATTAGTCGCTAATGTGCATGCGCAATGTCCGCACTGCGACTGCGCCAAGTAAATTTGCTATGCAGTTAGGTATTTTACTCACGGTTTTTTCATCGTTCTGGTGATCGTAATGTGATTGACAGGAAGTGGGTGTTTCTGGGCGGAAACAGGCCGTTTTATGGGAGTGTGCGAAAAAACATTACTGTTTCCGAAAAAAAAGTGGCTGAAGAAACGGGAGAGTGTCTGGGCGAACGCTGGGTGTGTTTGTGACGTCAACCAGGAACTAAACGGACTGAACTGATCGCAGATGCCGAGTAAGTCTGGAGCTACTCAGAAACTGCTAAGAAGTGTCTAATCGCATTTTTGAGAATCGTTCGTTCGCAATTTTGAAAAGCTAAGATTCACTCCCAGTAGGCGGTGGCTTAGCGTGTGCAATGCTGCTAAAAGCAGCTTGCGAGCGAAAAACTCGGAATGAGGGCCTATGTTCACACCCTGCTTGCGGAGGCGTAGCATCAGCTCCGCCATCACCTTGAACACTTTTGGTGCCATGGAGAGGCCAAACGGCAGTGCCTGGAACTGATAGTGACAGTCCAGTAGCGCAAATCTGAGATAAGCCTGGTGAGGCGGCCAGATCGGGATGTGAAGGTATGCATCCTTGATATCCAGGGATACCAGGAATTCCCCTTCCTCCAAACCTGAGATCACCGCTCTCAGAGACGCCATCTTGAAATTGAATCCCCTTAAGTAGGGGTTCTATGACTTTAGGTTTAATATCGGTCTTACCGAACCATCCGGTTTCGGTACCACAAACAGGTTTGAATAATAACCCTTGTGCTGTATTTGAGGTGGAACTGGAACAATAACATTTGACCTTAGCAACTTTTGAATGGCTTCCTGTAGGATAGCACTTTCTGTCAGCGAAGCTGGCAAGCCTGATTTGAAGAATCTGTGAGGTGGAAGTTCCTGAAACTCCAGTCTGTACCCATGGGTAACAATATCCATTACCCAGGGATCCAGGCATGAGGACGCCCAGACATGACTGAAATTTCTTAGTCTTGCTCCCACCTGCCCGATCTCCAGGCTGGGAGGTCCACCGTCATGCCGAGGATTCTGAGGGAATAGAACCAGGTTTCTGATCCTGGGAACCTGTGAGTGCAGGTTTTCGGGATTTCCCCCAGCCACCTCTAAAGGCAGTGGAGGGGGATTTGGACTTTTTTTGCTTTAGCGGTCCAAAAGGACTGCATTGCAGACGTAGGATATGATTTCTTAGTCGGTGGTGTAGCAGAGGGAAGAAAAGTTGACTTACCAGCAGTTGCCGTGGAGATCCACGCATCTAACGATCCCTTTTAGAGATCTGAATTTTTTTCTCCGGGTTTTCCCAGGATTTTCAAACAATGCGTTCAATTCCTTAGACGCAGGGAAGGTAAGGGAGGCTTTCTTATTGTCTGTAAAGTAAGCCTCCTCCATCTGCTCAAGAACCTTATCAGTAATGTGTAAAACATCCTTAATAGCCTCAATCATGAGTTGCACCCCCTTAGCAAGGGATGCCTCTCCCCCCGTATATCCCCATCCCCGTCCTCTGAAGCACAGTCGGTATCCTTGTTGACATGCATTATTTTTGCAAGAGCACGCTTTTTATGATATATATCAGGGGTCCTGGATGAGGTAGTGGGAGTTGAACACGACAAAACCTCTACAGATCTTTTCAAACCCTGTGTTTCAGTCTCATTATGAGCTGTCCTAGAGGAAATCTGGGATATCATTCCCTTAATAGAAGCCACCCATTGGGGTTCGGATTCAGAGGTCTGACACAGTACATTGCATTCCTGAGTACATGGAATAGACTCCTCTGGAGAAGATACACACTCTGCAGCACAAGATACAGAGTTCCTACACATGGTAATGTGAGATATATACACACACACACACACACACACACACACACACACACACACAGGAAAATGTCAGACACAGTATCCCTGTACCTTTCTCTTTAAAAAAAATAATGAATCTAAAAGAACTCCTAGGAGCTCCCCTAGCTGTGACCAGCTCCTCCGTGCACATTTTCTAAACTGAGTTTGGTAGAAGGGGCATAAAGGGAGGAGCCAGCCCACACTATTAAACTCTTAAAGTGCCCATGGATCCCAAGGGTTAGGTGCCATCACAGGGAGTATGGAGTATAAGATAGTGTAAGTAAGAGAAGGCAAGGTAAATGATGGAGAAAGCCCTGCTCTTGCAAGCTTACAATCTAAAAGGTGAAGGGCTAACACACCAGGGTGACATAAAATGGGTAGACTGTGAGCGTGGAAAAGAGGGTTAGGAGGATAGTTGGCTGGGGTTGGTGAAGAAGTGGGTCTTGAGAGCCCAATTTAAGTTTTGTAGAGAGGTGGAGAGTCGGATGGGGAGAGGCAGAGAATTCCAGAGACAGGGAGCAGCAAGTGAGAAATCTTGGAGGTAGGAGTGGGAGGAGGAAATCAGTTGGCAGGAGAGGCGACGTGCATTAGCGAAGAGAACGGGTGGTGGTGTAAAGGGAAATAAGGTCAGAGATGTAAATCGGGGAGGAGTGGGTGAGGGCTTTTTAAGTGAGTTTGAGACGTTTGAATTGGATTCTGAAGGGGAAGGAGAGCCAGTGAAGGGCTTGTAGGAGAGGGGAGGTGGACTTAGTACATTTGGTGAGGAAGATGGGCCAGGCAGCAGCATTGAGGGTAGATTGGAGTGGAGATATGTATGTATTAGGGGTGCCAGTCAGGAGGAGATTACAGTAGTCCAGTTTGGAGATGACCGGTGAGTGGATCAGGGTCTTTGTGGAATTCTGGGTGTGAAAGGGTCTGATCCTGGAAATATTTTTTTAGATGAAAACGGCAGCACTGTGAGAGGTGCTGAATGTGTGGTGTGAAGGAGAGGGAGGATGGAAGGATTACTCCAAGACAGCGCACTTGGGGGCTAGAGGAGATAGTAGTGCCATCAATAATGACATTGTGGGAGGTGAGGTTATGCGGGAGGGAGGGAAGATGATCAGCTCGGTCTTAGACATGTTAGGTGTAATAAAGCGCTGGGACATCCAGACAGAGACAGCAGAGAGACAGTTGGATATATATGAGGAGAGCAGGGGAGAGGTCCGGAGAGAGGAAGGTTAGATTTGAGTGTCATCAGCATAGAGATGATATTGGAAATCAAAAGAACTAATGAGCTTACCTAGTGAGGATGTATAGAGAGAAAAGAAGAGGACCAAGGACAGAACCTTGGGGGACATCTACAGTTAGTGGAAGTGGGGGGAGGTGGAGTCATGAGAGGAGACAGAGTAGAGAATGGTCAGAGAGGTAGGAAGACAGCCAGGAGGGGGCAGTATCACACAGACCAATAGAGTGAAGGATCTGCAGGAGAGGGTGGTCCACAGTGTAAAAAACAGCAGAGAGGTCAAGAAGAATAAGTAGAGAGTAGGATTTAGCAGCATGGAGGTCATTGCAGACTTTTGTAAATGCAGTTTCAGTGGAGTGGAGAGGACAGAAGCCAGACTGGAATGGGTCAAGCAGTGAGTGTGAGGAAACAAAGAAAGTAAATATTATAAAACAGGCCGCTCCACCTGTAGAGTAGGATGCCACAGGCCGTTACTCCTGTCTATTATGACAACACAGGATACTACCCCTGTATATTATGACAACACAGGCCGCTCCCCCTGTATATTATGACAACACAGGCCGCTCCCCTGTATACTATGACAACACAGGCCTCTCCCCTTGTATATTATGACAATACAGGCCGCTCCTCCTGTATATTAGGACAACACAGGATGCTCCCCCTGTATATTATGACAACACAGCCTGCTACCCCTGTATATAATGACAACACAGGCCGCTCCCCCTGTATATTATGACAACACAGTATGCTACCCCTGTATATTATGACAACACAGGATGCTACCCATTTATATTATGACAACACAGGATGCTACCCCTATATATTATGACAACACAGGCGGCTCCCCCTGTATACTATGACAACACAGGCGGCTCCCCCTGCATATTATGACAACACAGGCCACTCCTGCTGTACATTATGACAACACAGGATGCTACCCCTGTATACTATGACAACACAGGCCGCTCACCCTGTATATTATGACAACACAGGATCCTACTCCTGTATACTATGACAGCACAGGATACTACCCCTGTATATTATGACAGCACAGGATGCTACCCTGTATATTATGACAACACAGGCCACTCCTTCTGTATAGAAAGACAATACATGCCGCTCACCCTATATAATAGTAACAAGACACAACAGACCCCCCCCCGTATAAAAGGGCAACACAGGCCGCTCCCCCTGTAGAGTAGGACAAACATGCCGCTCCCCTGTATATTAATACAGCTCCCCTGTATATTAATGCATCACAGGCCCCTATCTCTGTATAGAATTATGGTAACGGCGGGGTCTGCGCCACCTGTATTAGGGTAATGGCGGGGTCTGCGCCACCTGTATTAGGGTAACGGCGGGGTCTGCGCCACCTGTATTATGGTAACGGCGGGGTCTGCTCCACCTGTATTACAGTAACGGCGGGGTCTGCGCCACCTGTATTACACTAACGGCGGGGTCTGCGCCACCTGTATTATGGTAACGGTGGGGTCCGTGCCCCCCTGTATTACGGTAATGGTGGGGTCCGCGCCCCCTGTATTACGGTAACGGAGGGTTCTGCGTTCCCTGTATTAGGTAACGGCGGGGTCTGCGCCATCTGTATTGCGGTAACGGCAGGGTGTATGCCACCTCTATTATGGTAATGGCGGGGTCTGCGCCACCTGTATTATGGTAATGGCGGGGTCTGCGCCACCTGTATTATGGTAACTGTGGTGTCTGCGCCAGCTGTATTACGGTAACGGCAGGGTCTGCGCCACCTGTATTAAGGTAATGGCGGGGTCTGCTCCACCTGTATTACGGTAACGGCGGGGTCTGCGCCACCTGTATTACGGTAACGGCGGGGTCTGCGCCACCTGTATTAGAGTAACGGTGGGGTCTGCGCCACCTGTATTACGGTAACGGCGGGATCTGCGCTACCTGTATTACGGTAACGGCGGAGTCTGCACCACCTGTATTACGGTAACGGTGGGGTCTGCGCCACCTGTATTGCGGTAACGGCGGGGTCTGCGCCACCTGTATTACGGTAACGGCGGGGTCTGTGCCCCCAGTATTATGGTAACGGCGGGGTCTGCGCCACCTGTATTACTGTAACAGCGGGTGGTGGCGCCCCCTGTATTATGGTAAAGGCGGGGTCTGCGCCACCTGTATCACGGTAACGGTGGGGTCTGCGCCACCTGTATTACGGTAACGGCGGGGTCTGCGCCACCTGTATTACGGTAACGGCGGGGTCTGCGCCCCCTGTATTACGGTAACAACGGGGTCTGCACCACCTGTATCACGATAACGGCGGAGTCCGCGCCCCCTGTATTACGGTAACGACGGGGTCTGCTACACCTGTATTACACTAATAGGACACTAGAGTGTCAGTCACCTGTACAGGGATAGTGCAGCAGCAGAGGCTGCTCCAGCTGCACTATAACAAGGCACCAGAGGCTGCTCCCCCTGTAGTACAGAACCTGACACCAGAGCTGCTCAGCCTATAGAATAATAATAATAATAATAATATCATTACCTACTGCCAGACACAGCAATGGCTGCTCTCTGCTCCTGCTGCCTTGTGGGAATGATAGAAGGAAGGCGGAGCTCAGACCAGGGGAAAATGGCCGCCGCTCCTGACGTTACTACACGGCCAGGGAAGCTATTGCTGCTGCCGGACTGGTCTACAAGAAAATGGCCGCCGGCCTCCTGCACTGAGGACATATATGGTCATTACAGAGCGCGGACTGTGGGTGGTGTGTAGGAGGGGTGCGGCCAGTAACTAGGAAGCGGCCTGTGCCAATCATTCCCTCCTTCCGGCCTGTGCGGTCCACCTTACTTCCGGTCACTGCATTCTATTCCACACACAGGAATCCTCACTGTCCGTAGAGATCAGGTAATGGTAGCTGCTAGAATCAAGTGGGCTAAGGGACCTTTTCCATTTGGGGGAGGAGTTACGGCACAAGGGGGAGGAGCTACGCCAGCGGGATAGTTCCTCTACTGTCCACGCCACCACCTATTACCTTTAGTAATTAGGTGGTGAGCGAAGCGGAGCGGAGCGAGCCACCGTGCCCGAAGCGTGGCGAGCGAAGCGAGCCCGCGAGGGTACTTTTCGGGTACCCTGTTCGCCCGTAGCTCCTCCCCCTGGTGGCGTAGCTCCTCCCCTAGATACGTCACAAGGTCCCTTCAGCCCCTCCGATATAGAACCAACCATCAGGTAATGGCGTCTTACTATACAGCCTGTGGTGTCCTTTTATTATTATTAAACAGGGGGAGCAGCCTGTGGTGTCCTGTTATTATTATTAAACAGGGGGAGCAGCCTGTGGTGTCCTGTTATTATTATTAAACAGGGGGAGCAGCCTGTGGTGTCCTGTTATTATTATACAGGGGGAGCAGCCTGTGGTGTCCTGTTATTATTATTAAACAGGGGGAGCAGCCTGTGGTGTCCTGTTATTATTATTAAACAGGGGGAGCAGCCTGTGGTGTCCTTTTATTATTATTATTAAACAGGGGGAGCAGCCTGTGGTGTCCTGTTATTATTATTAAACAGGGGGAGCAGCCTGTGGTGTCCTGTTATTATTATACAGGGGGAGCAGCCTGTGGTGTCCTGTTATTATTATTAAACAGGGGGAGCAGCCTGTGGTGTCCTGTTATTATTATTAAACAGGGGGAGCGGCCTGTGGTGTCCTGTTGTTATTATACAGATGGAGTGGCCTGTTGTGACCTGTTATTATTATTATACGCGGGAGCAGACTGTGATTTCCTGTTGTTATTATTATTATTATTATACAGGAGGAGCAGCCTGTGGTGTCCTGATAAAAATTTTATACAGGGGGAGCGGCCTGTGGTGTCCTGTTGTTGTTGTTGTTGTTGTTGTCATTATTATTATACAGGAGGAGCATCCTGTGGCATCCTGTTAGTATTATACAGGGGGAGCAGCCTGTGGTGTCCAGTTATTATTATACAGGAGAAGCAGCCTGTGGTGTCCTGTTATTATTATTATTATTATTATTATTATTATTATTATACAAAATGAGCAGCCAGTGGTGTACAGTTGTTGTTATTATTATACAGGAGAAACAGCCTGTGGTGTCCTGTTATCTTTTTTTATTATTATACAGAGGGAGCACCATGTGGTGTCCAGTTGATGATGTTATTATTATTATACAGGAGGAGCAGCCTGTGGTGTCCTGATAAAAATTTTATACAGGGGGATCGGCCTGTGGTGTCCTCCTGTTGTTATTATTTTTATTGTACAGGGGAAGTAGCCTGGGGTGTCCTGTTGTTATGATTTTTATACAGGAGGAGCAGCCTGTGGTGTCCTGTTATTATTTTTATACTGGGGTGCAGCCTTTAGTGTTGTTGTTGTTGTTTAAAATTATTATTAGTAATTTTATAATATGTAATTGTGGGGATTGAAAATATTGCTCAAATTCTAGGATATATTAAAGCAGAGACCATAATATACCTGGCATGTGTAACATATGATAATTGGAGCAGTATGGAGCAAATGTATATCACACTCCTGGTAGTGTCACTGTGACATCAATTATATCTATAGTAATAATACAGGGACATGACTGGGGAGGCGAGGGGATCTGGGAGCATAACAGTGACTTCACTTATATCTATAGTAATAATACAGGGACATGAGTGGGGAGGTGAGGGGATCTGGGAGCATCACTTACATCTATAGTAATAATACAGGGACATGACTGGTGAGGTGAGATCATTATACAGTAACACCGGGGGACGTGTCTGGGTGTTGACTGGGGAGGTGACTGCTGGGAATGGAACATTATACAGTAACACGCGGATGTGTCTAGGTGATGACTGGGGAGGTGACTGCTTGGAATGGACATTATACAGTAACACAGGGGGATGTGTCTGGGTGATGACTGGAAAGGTGACTGCTGGGAATGGGACATTATACAGTAACACCAGTGGATGTGTCTGGGTGATGACTGGAGAGGTGACTGCTGGGAATGGGACATTATACAGTAACACCAGTGGATGTGTCTGGGTGATGACTGGAGAGGTGACTGCTGGGAATGGGACATTATACAGTAACACCGGGGGACGTGTCTGGGTGATGACTGGATTGTTGACTGCAGGGAATGGGGCTTTATACAGTAACACCAGGGGACGTGTCTGGGTGATGACTGGAGAGGTGACTGCTGGGAATGGGACTTTATACAGTAACACCAGGGGACGTGTCTGGGTGACGACTGGAGAGGTGACTGCTGGGAATGGGACATTATACAGTAACACCAGGGGACGTGTCTGGGTGATGACTAGAGAGGTGACTGACAGGATTGGGGCATTGTACAGTAACACCAGGGGATGTGTCTGGGTGATGACTGCGGAGGTGACTGCTGGGAATGGGACATTATACAGCAACACCGGGGGATGTGTCTGGATGTTGACTGGAGAGGTGACTGCTGGGAATGGGACATTATACAGTAACACGCGGATGTGTCTGGGTGATGACTGGAGAGGTGACTTTTGGGAATGGGACATTATACAGTAACACCAGGGGATGTTTCTGGGTGAAGACTGGAGAGGTGATTGCTGGGAATGGGACATTATACAGTAACACAGAGGGACGTGTCTGGGTGACGACTGGAGAGGTGACTGCTGGGAATGGGGCATTATACAGTAACACCAGGGGATGTGTCTGGGTGATGACTGGAGAGGTGACTGCTGGGAATGGGACATTATACAGTAACACAGAGGGACGTGTCTGGGTGACGACTGGAGAGGTGACTGCTGGGAATGGGACATTATACAGTAACACCGGGGGACGTGTCCGGGTGATGACTGGAGAGGTGACTGCTGGGAATGGGACATTATACAGTAACACCGGGGGACGTGTCTGGATTATGACTGGGGAGGTGACTGCCGGGAATGAGGCATTATACAGTAACACCAGGGGACGTGTCTGGATGTTGACTGGAGAGGTGACTGCTGGGAATGGGACATTATACAGCAACACCGGGGGACGTGTCTGGATGTTGACTGGAGAGGTGACTGCTGGGAATGGGACATTATACAGTAACACGCGGATGTGTCTGGGTGATGACTGGGAAGGTGACTGCTGGGAATGGGGCATTATACAGTAACACCAGGGAATCTGTCTGGGTGATGACTGGAGAGGTGACTGCTGGGAATGGGGCATTATACAGTAACACCAGGGGATGTGTCTGGGTGATGACTGGAGAGGTGACTGCTGGGAATTGGACATTATACAGTAACACCAGGGGACGTGTCTGGGTGATGACTGGAGAGGTGACTGCTGGGAATGGGGCATTATACAGTAACACCGGGGGATGTGTCTGGGTGATGACTGGAGAGGTGACTGCTGGGAATGGGACATTATACAGTAACACCAGGGTATGTGTCTGGGTGATGACTGTATCACTGTGTGTGTCAGGTACCTATAAGGTGTCAGGATGTCACTGTCTATGTCTCCATGCAGGAGGGGGAGTATATAGAGGAACACAGGGGTCTGTACAAGGACAGGATGATGGAGAATCACCGGCCCCTCACATCACTGGGTAAGAGGAGACTGTCATGTATTGTACAGGGGAGAGCAGGTATGGGGGCCCCTATATACACACATCATCTGATAATCACATATATACACTGTACTCAGTCACTGTGTGTCTCCTACAGATGGGCCTAGTAACAGAGATACCCCAGAGAGATGTCCCCGTCCTCTGTATTCCCAGGATTGTACAGAGGAGAATCACAGGATCCCACAGGAGGATCAGGTAGGTGGGATTTAGGGTCTCCCCAATATACCAAAGTGACTGTCACTATATGATCTGTAGAGGAGCTGTGTGTCTTATACACTGATATTATACTGTTTCACCTCAGCTTAATCTGACTGTGCAAATGTCATTATAGTGTTTGTTTGTCTTTTAGGTAGAACGTCAGTCTGATATTAAAACAGAAGATATAGAGGGAGAAGAAGAGACACATGTGACTGATATAAAGGCAGAAGATACAGAGGGAGAAGAAGAGACGTATGTGACTGATATAAAGGCAGAAGATATAGAGGGAGAAGAAGAGATGTATGTGACTGATATAAAGGCAGAAGATACAGAGGGAGAAGAAGAGACGTATGTGACTGATATAAAGGCAGAAGATATAGAGGGAGAAGAAGAGACGTATGTGACTGATATAAAGGCAGAAGATATAGAGGGAGAAGAAGAGACGTATGTGACTGATATAAAGGCAGAAGATATAGAGGGAGAAGAAGAGACGTATGTGAGGGGTGATCAGCAGTGTAAGGAGGAGGAAATCCCTACAGATATCAGCACAGGTGAGTAATATACACTTATTACATAAAAGAGTCACATATTCTCCTTGCTCAGTCACTACAGCAATCTCTTATCCTACACCCTCCTCTGTCAGTACAAACTTATGAGGAATATGTATTTTACCAGCGTGGAGTCAGGAGCCATCACCTCTATTATACTCCTGCTCTCCCCCCTCACATCATGTCACTGTGTGTTACCAGCCCAGAGATCTGACCAGTCTCCTCCCCACACTCTCTGGTGTATCTCATACATCAGGAGCCATCAGCCCCTATCCTGCTCTCCCCCTCACAGTACCTCTGCCTATGGTATTACATGCCCTGAGAGTGTCACTATTAGCACACAACGGTCTGTATATAAACCACTTTTCTCTTACGTCCTAGAGGATGCTGGGGTCCATATTAGTATCATGGGGCATAGACGGGCCCACCAAGAGCCACCGACACCCCAAGAGTCCAACAGTGTGGGCTGGCTCCTCCCTCCATGACCTCCCCTCCAGACTCAGGTTAGAAAATGTGCCCGGAGGAGCCGGTCACAGCTAGGGGAGCTCTACAGAGCTTCTTTAGTAAAAGTTTTTTTAGAGTTTGTTTTTTTACAGGGATGCTGCTGGCAACATCCTCCCTGCATCGAGGGACTGAGGGGGGGAGCAGTGTCCGCCCTGCGGGGTCTGAGCCACTATCTCCTCTGACTGGACACTGAGCTCCAGAGGGGATAGATCGCTCCCCGCCACAGGGGAACGCTCACCCCAGCAGCATGCCACCACCCCCTTGCAGAGCTGAAGAGTCGTCGGCCCCTGGCAAGTGTGGAGCCGATGTGAAGAAGGCGGCAACAGGGTAGGGAGCGCAGTGATAACTGCGCTCCGGGGCTCAGCAGCACTTGGTGCGGCGTTGTGTTGGACGCCCTGAGCCGACACCTACGCCCTATACTTACCACACAGCCTGTCGGGGTCCCTGTATCTCAGCCAGCACCAAAACTCCTCATGCCAGGATAATCTTCAAGAGCGGCAGGACAGCGCCATTACAGGGGCGGAGCTTCTCCTCAGAGCGGACCCAGCAGCGTTCAGCGCCATTTTCCTGTCTGCATCCACTCTGCCTGTGAAGAGCAGTCCCTACAGAGCAACTCCAGCTATCTGTACGGTAGAAGGGGGGCTGTATATAGACAGGGTCACCTATTAATGGACACAGTCAGCGCTGGTTTGGGGTCTCCCTATACATGTTATAGCGCTGTGTGTGGATTGGCTCCAATCTCTGCGTCTCTCTGCCATTCTTGGGGGTGGGGGGACTCTGTCTGCCCTTTACCCTGTGTGTAGATTTCTGACCGTGTTGCTAGGACTGAAACTGCCACTCAGGTATTACAGTCCTCTATGGCTGTTCCCTCGGGGTCCCCTGCGGTACATTCTCACACACGTGATCTTGCCCACATTACGCAGGATGACACGGATACCGATTCTGACACTGCAGACAGTGACTGGGATGTGTCGAGGGGGACGGCATCACTTGATAAGGGGGTGCAGTTGATGATTGAGGCCATGAGAGATGTGTTGAATATTGCCGACACAACCCCTGAGCAAGCTGAGGAGGCCTTTTCTCATATGTCCTAGAGGATGCTGGGGTCTGCTTTAGTACCATGGGGTATAGACGGTTCCGCAGGAGCCATGGGCACTTTAAGACTTTTCAAGGGTGTGAACTGGCTCCTCCCTCTATGCCCCTCCTCCAGACCTCAGTTTAGAAAATGTGCCCAGGCAGACTGGATGCACTCCAGGAGAGCTCTACTGAGTTTCTCTGAAAAGACTTATGTTATGTTTTTATTTTCATGGAGGCTGCTGGCAACAGTCTCCCTGCTTCGTGGGACTGAGGGGGCAGAAGTAGGAACCAACTTCCTGAAGAGTTTCATGGCTCTGCTTCTGGCTGACACGACACCATTAACTCCTGAAGGGTACTGAACGCTAGCTGCGGCTATGTGCTCACTCCCACAGCCCGCCGTCACCCCCCTTACAGAGCCAGAAGACAGGTGAGTGTAAGAAGAAAAAGTATCTTCAACCATCGTGACGGCTAACAGGTACCGCGCAGTGGGCGGGAACTCTGCGCGCCATGCTACCGTTCACACACAGGCACTGCAGGGCGCGCGGGGGGGGGGGGGGGGGCGCCCTGAGCAGCATAAATTATAATCATCACTAGCTAATAAGGGGACATAAGTTGCTGAGGCACAGTACTACCCCCGCCAGTATAAAAATTAGAATTGGAATCTCTGAGGAGAAACGCGCCATTACAGGGGGCGGGGCTTCCTCCTCAGTCAGCCAGTACACTCCTCAGCGCCATTTTCTCTCCTAGCAAGCTGCAGAGAAGAACACTGGTCCTTCTACTCTTCTGACCCAAGTATCAGGGTGCAAAACAGGGGTGACGCAGTGTAATTTGGTGCCTTATTGTGAATTTATCATTATAAAAGCGCTACAGGTCTGTGGACATTCTGTGTTACATGGTTATTATCACTAGTACTGGGTTGTGAGCTGGAAAATCCTATCTGTGTCCTGACAGATTTTACTGTGGGTCTGTCCCCTATAAGCCCCGGAGTGTCTGTGGTGTGGTTGTGCACGTGTGTGACATGTCTGAGGCAGGGAGCTCTCCCCTGAGGGAACCATTTTAGGGACACAGAGTTGTAATGTGGTGGTGCTGCCGGCACACCATGAGCCTGAATGGGTGAAAGAATTACGTGATAGTGTGAATCATATCAGTAAGAGATTGGATAAGTCTGAGTCTCATGCAGAAACCTGGAGAAAATCAGTGGAAGATGTGATTTTTCATAGTTCTGCCTTTTCATCCACAGGGGACCATTTGCACAAATAGTAAAAACTGATACCGACACGGAATCTGATTCCTGTGTCGACACTAGTGATTCCAGGGGAATAGAACCTAAATTGGCAAAACCATTTAATACATGATTGTTGCTATAAAGGAACTCTCCTCCCCTCCATATCCCAGAGTACCTCAGTGTTTTTTCTGTGCTCAAGCACTAACAGAGATTGTGTGGCGCGCCCACACTTATTTTGATTTTTTTATTTTTACTACACTTTATTCACATCCCTTCCCCCCCTTCCAAAAGGCGTGGGTCCGGGATAGTGGAAGCTGCTACAAGCAGCTACTGGCATGTCGGTCCTCACTAAAAGAGCACCCTCACAGCCAAGAGCAGACATCCTGCAGGAAGCTAGACGGAGCTTAAAGAAGAAGCCCCGTCATAGCCCCTCACCACAGGAGTTCAGGTATGCTGGGGACGGTCAGCTCACGCTGCCGCCTTTCATCATCGCTAGTTACAGCACGACGAGCACTCTGGCTGCGTTCTTGGCAAGCGGAGGCAGAGGTCAATAGAGGTATAGAGGCGTTGTCTTATGGTGGCGAGAAGTTGCTTGGTCCTGAATTGGACAAATAGATTTCTGAGGCCACGGGAGGAAAGTCTGTTTTCCTACCATTGCCTCCAACGGTACCTAGACGGAAATACTCTGGCCCGGCGTTCAAATCCTTTAGACCTCAGCCCTTTCGAGGCCGTGGTAAAGGAACAGCCATGACTGGTAGACGAGGTCAAGGACGTAGTTTCCAACAAACCAACACCAGTCGTCAGGACGCTAAGGTCACCGACAAGCCAGTGGCATGACGGGCTCCCAATCCATCTTTGATCTCCAATTTTGGGAGCTCGCCTTCAGACGTTCCATTTGGCGTGGTTCCAGACATCCACAGATGGGTGGATCCACAATTTAGTGTTAAAAGGTTACAAAATAGAGTTAGACTGTCTCCCGCCACTTCGGTTTTTCAAGACAGGACTGCCTCTGTCGGACGACAAGAGTGCGGTTCTGCAAATTGTCATTCAATCCCTGCTGGATTCAGCAGTTTTGATTCCGGTCCCTGTACAACAACAAGGTCAGGGTTATTATTCCAGTCTGTTTGTGGTACCAAAGCCGGATGGCTCCGTCAGGCCAATATTGAACTTAAAGGGTCTCAATCAGTACGTCACTTACTACAGATTCAAGACGGAATCTCTGCGGTGCAGGTTTAGAGCCACAGGAATTCATGATTACGCTAGATCTCAAGGATGCGTACTTACACATTCCGATTTTGCCACCTCATCAGAGGTTCTTGCGTTTTGCAATACGGCAGAACCATAACCAGTTTCAGGCTCTACCGTTTGGCTTCTCATCAGCTCCTCGGGTATTCACCAAAGTGATGTCTGTGATGATAGCTCATTTCAGATCCCTGGGAGTGATAATAGTTCCGTACTTGGACGATCTGCTCATCAAAGCTCCGTCTCAACAGATGCTCCTCCAACATGCGTTGCTAACGTACAATGGCCCTCATTCCGAGTTGATCGCTCGCAAGGCGAATTTAGCAGAGTTGCACACGCTAAGCCGCCGCCTACTGGGAGTGAATCTTAGCTTCTTAAAATTGCGAACGATGTATTCGCAATATTGCGATTACAAACTACTTAGCAGTTTCAGAGTAGCTTCTGACTTACTCGGCATCTGCGATCAGTTCAGTGCTTGTCGTCCTGGTTTGACGTCACAAACACACCCAGCGTTCGCCCAGACACTCCCCCGTTTCTCCGGCCACTCCTGCGTTTTTTCCGGAAACGGTAGCGTTTTTATCCACACGCCCCTAAAACGCCGTGTTTCCGCCCAGGAACACCCATTTCCTGTCAATCACACTACGATCGCCGGAGCGAAGAAAAAGCCGTGAGTAAAAATACTATCTTCTTAGCAAAATAACTTGGCGCAGTCGCAGTGCGACTATTGCGCATGCGTACTAAGCGGATTTTCACTGCTATGCGATGAAAAATACAGAGCGAACGACTCGGAATGAGGGCCAATGTACTAGTTCAGCACGGTTGTATTGTCAGCTTCAAGAAATCACATCTAATTCCGTCTCAATTACTTCAATTCCTAGGTATGATTCTCGAAACGGTAAATCTAAGAATTACCTACCAGAACAGAAAGTACAGATTATTCGTCATCTGGTACAATTAGTGCTCAAGCCACGCGCAGTCTCGGTACATTTGTGCATTCGCCTCTTAGGCACAATGGTTGCGGCTTTCGAAGCACTTCAGTTCGGAAGATTTCACTCACGTCCTTTTCAACTGGATGTGCTCGCACAGTGGTCGGGCTCGCATCTGCAGATTCACCACAGGGTGAGGTTGTCGCCACGGGCTAGGGTATCTCTACTCTGGTGGCTCAAAGTACACAATCTAACTGCAGGGAAATTGTTCGGCGCCTGGAATTGGATAATTCTAACGACAGACGTGAATACAAACAAACAATAACAGCGCTAATTAATGAACTATCACATAAGGATTGAGTGAAAAAATTGTAATCAATTTAATATAGTGGCAATCATTTGCCTAAAAGCAATATACACAGCTCATATAAAATTGTAATATCGATTAAAATTGGGTCTTAGTAGTGAAGTGCCTATAATAAGCAGTCCGTTCCTATTGAGTGAACTGGTTTTGGCAGATATTAAAATTTTTTTTTAGAAAAACAGACTGTCTGCGCAGTCAGCCATCCAACTTTACCAATCCCGCTAGAGGTGAAGTCCCTTGGTGTTTTCAGTTGTTTATAAACATCCCAGCCGGGTTCCTCATTTGTTGCGGTGTCCTTCTCCTTTTAAGGTTGGAAGTAGTAAGATGTATAGAAGATGGTTTATCTGCAAAGTTGTAAGTCCAGTTCTGGTCCGGTTATAGGCAACACTTGATGACCCAACAGTTCCTGACGCGTTTCGCTGTATGCACTACAGCTTTTTCAGAGGATAACTGTATGGCTGAACTGAGCTGATATTTATACCAATACTGATGACCTAACATTCAACACCTGTTCACTCAATCCTTAACTTTAAAACTGGTCAAAACTCATAATGATTATAATATATACATTCTACTGATAGTTCATGGACAGACTCACATAATGAAATTTTATTAATATAATGATAAATCACAATAAAACACATAATATGTAAATTCATGATTACTCATTTAGAAGTACTTCCGGGTTAAAAACGTCATATGACGTATGTCTCTTAATTAGACAATAATTATTGCTTCCATTTATTTATTATTTCAAGAGATCTATATTAACTCCTGATAGGAAATGCCCAAATCATCAAACATTGATAGTTATAAATAGTATGTCCGCCTGTATCACAATATTTAATGATACTTCCGGGTTCGTTGTGCAATTCTACTTCCGCCGTGTGGAGCGCATCCTAGAGGTGTACGTTCCTCTTCCGCTCCACGAGGCTCCTGTTGCCCATAGTCCTCTGCTTTCTGGTCACGTGACTCGTCATTGCCGATCACGTGACCGCTCTACGAGGCTCTTGATGCCCATACTGCTCTACTCCCGGTCACGTGACTCGTCGAGTCCGATCACGTGACCTGATTGCTTTTCACATAAAATTAAACGGAGCTTTGACAGATTGAGGGGGCAATTCTATATTGATTATCTGTTATTAGTCACAGCGAGATGTGGAAAACTAGTTGTATTTTTTATTTATTATTGTGTCAATAAACATTAGTGCGATACCGCTGAAATTGTTTCTTTTATTTTCACTATGTTGCAGAGCAGAGCAGTATGGGCATCAAGAGCCTCGTAGAGCGGTCACGTGATCGGCAATGACGAGTCACGTGACCAGAAAGCAGAGGACTATGGGCAACAGGAGCCTCGTGGAGCGGAAGAGGAACGTACACCTCTAGGATGCGCTCCACACGGCGGAAGTAGAATTGCACAACGAACCCGGAAGTATCATTAAATATTGTGATACAGGCGGACATACTATTTATAACTATCAATGTTTGATGATTTGGGCATTTCCTATCAGGAGTTAATATAGATCTCTTGAAATAATAAATAAATGGAAGCAATAATTATTGTCTAATTAAGAGACATACGTCATATGACGTTTTTAACCCGGAAGTACTTCTAAATGAGTAATCATGAATTTACATATTATGTGTTTTATTGTGATTTATCATTATATTAATAAAATTTCATTATGTGAGTCTGTCCATGAACTATCAGTAGAATGTATATATTATAATCATTATGAGTTTTGACCAGTTTTAAAGTTAAGGATTGAGTGAACAGGTGTTGAATGTTAGGTCATCAGTATTGGTATAAATATCAGCTCAGTTCAGCCATACAGTTATCCTCTGAAAAAGCTGTAGTGCATACAGCGAAACGCGTCAGGAACTGTTGGGTCATCAAGTGTTGCCTATAACCGGACACGAACTGGACTTACAACTTTGCAGATAAACCATCTTCTATACATCTTACTACTTCCAACCTTAAAAGGAGAAGGACACCGCAACAAATGAGGAACCCGGCTGGGATGTTTATAAACAACTGAAAACACCAAGGGACTTCACCTCTAGCGGGATTGGTAAAGTTGGATGGCTGACTGCGCAGACAGTCTGTTTTTCTAAAAAAAAATTTTAATATCTGCCAAAACCAGTTCACTCAATAGGAACGGACTGCTTATTATAGGCACTTCACTACTAAGACCCAATTTTAATCGATATTACAATTTTATATGAGCTGTGTATATTGCTTTTAGGCAAATGATTGCCACTATATTAAATTGATTACAATTTTTTCACTCAATCCTTATGTGATAGTTCATTAATTAGCGCTGTTATTGTTTGTTTGTATTTTTGTATAATTGGGTGTGACTATCCCAGTAATATTTAGCAGCAGCATTAGAGGTGCAGCAACCCTTAAGCGCCCGATCCAATACCTGTTGGTACACAATTCTAACGACAGACGTGAGTCTGAGGTTTGGGAGCTGTAGTTCAAAATTGTCAGCTCCAGGGTCTCTGGGCGGATCACGAAAGATTGCCGTCTATAAATGTCCTGGAACTCCGGGCAATTTACAATGCGCTACGACAAGCAGTGCACATGCTTCGGTCTCAGACTGTCCAGGTGCAGTCAGACAATGCGACGGCGGTCACGTACATCAACAAACAAGGTGGAACGAGAAGCCGCATGGCAATGCAGGAAGTAGCTTGAATCCTCAACTGGGACGAATATCACCAAGTGATATTGTCGGTGTTCATACCGGGAGTGGACAACTGGGAGGCAGATTATCTCAGTCGTCTGGATTTTCATTCAGGAGACTGGGCATTAAAACCAGAAGTGTTTCATATGTTGGTCCAGAGGTGGGGTTACCCTCAGGTGGACTTGATGGCATCTCGCCACAATCACCAAACACCCCAGTATGTGTCCAGAACGTGAGATCCAAAGGCAGTGGCGGTGGATGCTCTCACAATCGCATGGCCGTACAGCCTCGTGTATCTGTTTCCACCGTTTCCGCTGCTCCCTCTGTTGCTAAAACGGATCAAAAGAGAGTCCGCCACAGTCATACTAGTGGCACCTCATTGTCCTCGGAGAGCTTGGTTCTCGGATCTCCGCGGACTACTCGCAGACAATCCTTGGCCGCTCCCACTACGTCCGGACCTGCTACAACAGTGTCCGTTCCTTTACCCGATTTAGCGCGGCTGCGTTTGACGGGGTGTGGCTGTTGAGACCGCCCTCTTAAGAAGAGAGGGCATTCCAGAATCGGTTATACCAACCATGTTACGTGCTAGGAAGCCAGTTACGGCAGCTCATTATTACAGAATTTGGCGTGCCTATATAGGTTGGTGTGAAGCTCGGAAGTTTCCGACATTATCTTTCAAGTAATCCTGTCTTTTGTTATTTCTACAAACAGGGTTAGATGGAGGACTGCGTTTATCTACACTAAAGGTGCAGGTATCTGCTTTGTCAATTTACTTTCAAAGACGATTGGCTCTATTGCCGTCTGTACACACCTTTCTGCAATGTGTCCTCAGAGTACAGCCTCCATTCATTCCACCTACAGCGCCATGGGACTTGAATCTGGTTTTAGATTTCTTACAGTCTTCATATTTTGAGCCCTTACAACAAGTGAATATTGAGTTTCTCACTTGGAAAACTATTTTTCTCCTAGCCTTAGCTTTGGCAAGGCGTGTTTCCGATTTTGGTGCCTTGTCATGCAAGCCACCATATTTGGTGTTTCATGATGACAGAGCGGAACTTCGGACGAATCCCGCTTTCTTGCCAAAGGTAGTGTCATCTTTTCACATCAATCAACCAATAGTAGTTCCTGTATTAACAGAAGATTCTGGAACTTTGGATGTGGTATGCGCACTACGCGTTTATGTATCCTGAACGTCTACAGTTCGTAAGACGGACACCATTGTTTGTTCTGTATGATGCTGCCAAGATGGGTTGGCCAGCTTCTAAGCAGACCTTATCCAGATGGATTAAACTGACCATACGTTAGGCTTATCTTCATGCTAGGTTACAGCCACCTACATCAGTAACAGCTTATTCCACACGTTCTGTGGGAACTGCATGGGCAGCTGGTCGTGGGGCTTCTACGACGCAGCTTTGCCGTGCGGCTACATGGTCATCAGTGCACACGTTTGTGCGTTTTTAAAAGTTTGATACATTTGCGGCATCAGCATCTAGCTTTGGCCGCCTAGTGTTACAGGTGCCAAACAGCTCTCCCGCCCACATGGGAAGCTTTGGTACGTCCCAAGAGTACTCCAGTGATGAAAAAGAAAATAGGATTTTGGTATTTACCAGGTAAATCCTTTTCTTTGAATCCATAGGGGGCACTGGACGCCCACCCAGAGCAGTGTTACCTTATGGTAACACATTCTCACCGACTGGTTCAAAGTTTAAAGTTCTATCGGTTATGGTGTCAACTGTTTAGTTGTCAGTAACGTTATATGTCAACTTTATTGTTGTCCGTTATGTTATATATTCTCCATTGTCAACCTCTCTATCACTCCTGTTCGGCTCAGTAAAAAAATCTGAGGTACTCTGGGATATGGAGGGGATTTATAAACTTAAATATTCAGTGCCCTGTTCTTGCTAAAGCCGTCCATATACCAAGAGTACTCCAGTGCCCCCTATGGATTCAAAGAAAAGGATTTACCTGGTAAGGACCAAAATCCTATTATCAGTGCACAGCCTATGTCATCTCCACATGATATCTCAGTGTTACCTAAATGTACGCACAGGCGATGTTATATTACTGCACAGCCCATGTCACCTCTAGTAATCCCACATGATCTCTCAGTGTTACCTAAATGTATGCACAGGCGATGTTATATTACTGCACAGCCCGTGTCACCTCTAGTAATCCCACATGATCTCTCAGCGTTACCTAAATGTATGCACAGGTAATGTTATATTTCTGCACAGCCCATGTCACCTCTAGTAATCCCACATGATCTCTGTGTTACCTACATGTATGCACAGGCGATGTTATATTACTGCACAGCCCAAGACACCTCTAGTAATCCCACATGGTCTCTCAATGTTACCTAAATGTATGCACAGACGATGTTATATTACTGCACAGCCCATGTCACCTCTAGTAATCCCACATGATCTCTCAGTGTTACCTAAATGTATGCACAGGCGATGTTACATTACTGCACAGCCCAAGACACCTCTAGTAATCCCACATGGTCTCTCAATGTTACCTAAATGTATGCACAGGCGATGTTATTTCTGCACAGCCCATGTCACCTCTAGTAATCCCACATGATCTCAGTGTTACCTAAATGTATGCACAGGTGATGTTATATTACTGCACAGCCCATGTCACCTCTAGTAATCCCACATGATCTCTCAGTGTTACCTACATGTATACACAGGCGATGTTATATTACTGCACAGCCCATGTCACCTCTAGTAATCCCACATGATCTCAGTGTTACCTAAATGTATGCACAGGCGATGTTATATTACTGCACAGCCCATGTCACCTCTAGTAATCCCACATGATCTCTCAGTGTTACCTAAATGTATGCACAGGCGATGTTATATTACTGCACACCCCGTGTCACCTCTAGTAATCCCACATGATCTCTCAGTGTTACCTAAATGTATGCACAGGTGATGTTATATTACTGCACAGCCCATGTCACCTCTAGTAATCCCACATGATCTCTCAGCGTTACCTAAATGTATGCACAGGCGATGTTATACTACTGCACAGCCCGTGTCACCTCTAGTAATCCTACATGATCTCTCAGCGTTACCTAAATGTATGCACAGGCAATGTTATATTACTGCACAGCCCATGTCACCTCTAGTAATCCCACATGATCTTAGTGTTACCTAAATGTATGCACAGGCGATGTTATATTACTGCACAGCCCATGTCACCTCTAGTAATCCCACATGATCTCTCAGTGTTACCTACATGTATGCACAGGCGATGTTATATTACTGCACAGCCCATGTCACCTCTAGTAATCCCACATGATCTCAGTATTACCTACATTTATGCAAAGGCGATGTTATATTTCTGCACAGCCCATGTCACCTCTAGTAATCCCACATGATCCCTCAGTGTAACCTAAATGTATGCACAGGTGATGTTATATTACTGCCCATGTCACCTCTAGTAATCCCACATGATCTCAGTGTTACCTAAATGTATGCACAGGCGATGTTATGTTACTGCACTGCCCATGTCACCTCTAGTAATCCCACATGATCTCAGTGTTACCTAAATGTATGCACAGGTGATGTTATATTACTGCACAGCCCATGTCACCTCTAGTAATACCACATGATCTCAGTGTTACCTAAATGTATGCACAGGCGATGTTATATTACTGCACAGCCCATGTCACCTCTAGTAATCCCACATGATCTCAGTGTTACCTAAATGTATGCACAGGCGATGTTATGTTACTACACTGCCCATGTCACCTCTAGTAATCCCACATGATCTCAGTGTTACCTAAATGTACGCACAGGTGATGTTATATTACTGCACAGCCCATGTCACTTCAAGTAATCCCACATGATCTCTCTGTGTTACCTAAATGTATGCACAGGTGATGTTATATTACTGCCCAAGTCACCTCTAGTAATCCCACATGATCTCTCAGTGTTACCTAAATGTATGCACAGGCGATGTTATATTACTGCACAGCCCAAGACACCTCTAGTAATCCCACATGGTCTCTCAGTGTTACCTAAATGTATGCACAGGTAATGTTATATTTCTGCACAGCCCATGTCACCTCTAGTAATCCCACATGATCTCTGTGTTACCTACATGTATGCACAGGCGATGTTATATTACTGCACAGCCCATGTCACCTCTAGTAATCCCACATAATCTCTCAGTGTTACCTAAATGTATGCACAGGCGATGTTATATTACTGCACAGCCCATGTCACCTCTAGTAATCCCACATGATCTCTCAGTGTTACCTAAATGTATGCACAGGCGATGTTACATTACTGCACAGCCCAAGACACCTCTAGTAATCCCACATGGTCTCTCAATGTTACCTAAATGTATGCACAGGCGATGTTATTTCTGCACAGCCCATGTCACCTCTAGTAATCCCACATGATCTCAGTGTTACCTAAATGTATGCACAGGTGATGTTATATTACTGCACAGCCCATGTCACCTCTAGTAATCCCACATGATCTCTCAGTGTTACCTACATGTATGCACAGGCGATGTTATATTACTGCACAGCCCGTGTCACCTCTAGTAATCCCACATGATCTCAGTGTTACCTAAATGTATGCACAGGCGATGTTATATTACTGCACAGCCCATGTCACCTCTAGTAATCCCACATGATCTCTCAGTGTTACCTACATGTATGCACAGGCGATGTTATATTACTGCACAGCCCATGTCACCTCTAGTAATCCCACATGATCTCAGTGTTACCTAAATGTATGCACAGGCGATGTTATATTACTGCACAGCCCATGTCACCTCTAGTAATCCCACATGATCTCTCAGTGTTACCTAAATGTATGCACAGGCGATGTTATATTACTGCACACCCCGTGTCACCTCTAGTAATCCCACATGATCTCTCAGTGTTACCTAAATGTATGCACAGGCGATGTTATTTCTGCACAGCCCATGTCACCTCTAGTAATCCCACATGATCTCAGTGTTACCTAAATGTATGCACAGGTGATGTTACATTACTGCACAGCCCATGTCACCTCTAGTAATCCCACATGATCTCTCAGCGTTACCTAAATGTATGCACAGGCGATGTTATATTACTGCACAGCCCGTGTCACCTCTAGTAATCCTACATGATCTCTCAGCGTTACCTAAATGTATGCACAGGCAATGTTATATTACTGCACAGCCCATGTCACCTCTAGTAATCCCACATGATCTTAGTGTTACCTAAATGTATGCACAGGCGATGTTATATTACTGCACAGCCCATGTCACCTCTAGTAATCCCACATGATCTCTCAGTGTTACCTACATGTATGCACAGGCGATGTTATATTACTGCACAGCCCATGTCACCTCTAGTAATCCCACATGATCCCTCAGTGTAACCTAACTGTATGCACAGGCGATGTTATATTACTGCACAGCCCATGTCACCTCTAGTAATCCCACATGATCCCTCAGTGTAACCTAAATGTATGCACAGGTGATGTTATATTACTGCCCATGTCACCTCTAGTAATCCCACATGATCTCAGTGTTACCTAAATGTATGCACAGGCGATGTTATATTACTGCACAGCCCATGTCACCTCTAGTAATCCCACATGATCTCTCAGTGTAACCTAAATGTATGCACAGGCGATGTTATATTACTGCACAGCCCATGTCACCTCTAGTAATCCCACATGATCTCAGTGTTACCTAAATGTATGCACAGGCGATGTTATATTACTGCACAGCCCATGTCACCTCTAGTAATCCCACATGATCTCTCAGTGTAACCTAAATGTATGCACAGGTGATGTTATATTACTGCACAGCCCATGTCACCTCTAGTAATACCACATGATCTCAGTGTTACCTAAATGTATGCACAGGCGATGTTATATTACTGCACAGCCCATGTCACCTCTAGTAATCCCACATGATCTCAGTGTTACCTAAATGTATGCACAGGCGATGTTATGTTACTGCACATCCCATGTCACCTCTAGTAATCCCACATGATCTCTCAGTGTTACCTAAATGTATGCACAGGCGATGTTATATTACTGCACAGCCCATGTCACCTCTAGTAATCCTACATGATCTCAGTGTTACCTAAATGTACGCACAGGTGATGTTATATTACTGCACAGCCCATGTCACTTCAAGTAATCCCACATGATCTCTCTGTGTTACCTAAATGTATGCACAGGTGATGTTATATTACTGCCGAAGTCACCTCTAGTAATCCCACATGATCTCTCAGTGTTACCTAAATGTACGCACAGGTGATGTTATATTACTGCACAGCCCATGTCACTTCAAGTAATCCCACATGATCTCTCTGTGTTACCTAAATGTATGCATAGGTGATGTTATTTTACTGCCCAAGTCACCTCTAGTAATCCCACATGATCTCTCAGTGTTACCTAAATGTATGCACAGGCGATGTTATATTACTGCACAGCCCAAGACACCTCTAGTAATCCCACATGGTCTCTCAGTGTTACCTAAATGTATGCACAGGTAATGTTATATTTCTGCACAGCCCATGTCACCTCTAGTAATCCCACATGATCTCAGTGTTACCTACATGTATGCACAGGCGATGTTATATTACTGCACAGCCCATGTCACCTCCAGTAATCCCACATGATCTCTCAGTGTTACCTACATGTATGCACAGGCGATGTTATATTACTGCACAGCCCATGTCATCTCTAGTAATCCCACATGATCTCTCAGTGTTACCTAAATGAATGCACAGGCGATGTTACATTACTGCACAGCCCAAGACACCTCTAGTAATCCCACATGGTCTCTCAATGTTACCTAAATGTATGCACAGGCGATGTTATATTACTGCACAGCCCATGTCACCTCTAGTAATCCCACATGATCTCAGTGTTACCTAAATGTATGCACAGGTGATGTTATATTACTGCACAGCCCATGTCACCTCTAGTAATCCCACATGATCTCTCAGTGTTACCTACATGTATGCACAGGCGATGTTATATTACTGCACAGCCCATGTCATCTCTAGTAATCCCACATGATCTCTCAGTGTTACCTAAATGAATGCACAGGCGATGTTACATTACTGCACAGCCCAAGACACCTCTAGTAATCCCACATGGTCTCTCAATGTTACCTAAATGTATGCACAGGCGATGTTATTTCTGCACAGCCCATGTCACCTCTAGTAATCCCACATGATCTCAGTGTTACCTAAATGTATGCACAGGTGATGTTATATTACTGCACAGCCCATGTCACCTCTAGTAATCCCACATGATCTCTCAGTGTTACCTACATGTATGCACAGGCGATGTTATATTACTGCACAGCCCATGTCATCTCTAGTAATCCCACATGATCTCTCAGTGTTACCTAAATGAATGCACAGGCGATGTTACATTACTGCACAGCCCAAGACACCTCTAGTAATCCCACATGGTCTCTCAATGTTACCTAAATGTATGCACAGGCGATGTTATTTCTGCACAGCCCATGTCACCTCTAGTAATCCCACATGATCTCAGTGTTACCTAAATGTATGCACAGGTGATGTTATATTACTGCACAGCCCATGTCACCTCTAGTAATCCCACATGATCTCTCAGTGTTACCTACATGTATGCACAGGCGATGTTATATTACTGCACAGCCCATGTCATCTCTAGTAATCCCACATGATCTCTCAGTGTTACCTAAATGAATGCACAGGCGATGTTACATTACTGCACAGCCCAAGACACCTCTAGTAATCCCACATGGTCTCTCAATGTTACCTAAATGTATGCACAGGCGATGTTATATTACTGCACAGCCCAAGACACCTCTAGTAATCCCACATGGTCTCTCAGTGTTACCTAAATGTATGCACAGGTAATGTTATATTTCTGCACAGCCCATGTCACCTCTAGTAATCCCACATGATCTCTGTGTTACCTACATGTATGCACAGGCGATGTTATATTACTGCACAGCCCATGTCACCTCTAGTAATCCCACATGATCTCTCAGTGTTACCTAAATGTATGCACAGGCGATGTTACATTACTGCACAGCCCAAGACACCTCTAGTAATCCCACATGATCTCTCAGTGTTACCTACATGTATGCACAGGCGATGTTATATTACTGCACAGCCCATGTCACCTCTAGTAATCCCACATGATCTCTCAGTGTTACCTACATGTATGCACAGGCGATGTTATATTACTGCACAGCCCATGTCACCTCTAGTAATCCCACATGATCTCAGTGTTACCTAAATGTATGCACAGGCGATGTTATATTACTGCACACCCCGTGTCACCTCTAGTAATCCCACATGATCTCAGTGTTACCTAAATGTATGCACAGGCGATGTTATATTACTGCACAGCCCATGTCACCTCTAGTAATCCCACATGATCTCTCAGTGTTACCTAAATGTATGCACAGGCAATGTTATATTACTGCACAGCCCATGTCACCTCTAGTAATCCCACATGATCTTAGTGTTACCTAAATGTATGCACAGGCGATGTTATATTACTGCACAGCCCATGTCACCTCTAGTAATCCCACATGATCTCTCAGTGTTACCTACATGTATGCACAGGCGATGTTATATTACTGCACAGCCCATGTCACCTCTAGTAATCCCACATGATCTCTGTATTACCTACATTTATGCAAAGGCGATGTTATATTTCTGCACAGCCCATGTCACCTCTAGTAATCCCACATGATCCCTCAGTGTAACCTAAATGTATGCACAGGTGATGTTATATTACTGCCCATGTCACCTCTAGTAATCCCACATGATCTCAGTGTTACCTAAATGTATGCACAGGCGATGTTATATTACTGCACAGCCCATGTCACCTCTAGTAATCCCACATGATCTCTCAGTGTAACCTAAATGTATGCACAGTTGATGTTATATTACTGCACAGCCCATGTCACCTCTAGTAATACCACATGATCTCAGTGTTACCTAAATGTATGCACAGGCGATGTTATATTACTGCACAGCCCATGTCACCTCTAGTAATCCCACATGATCTGTGTTAACTAAATGTATGCACAGGTGATGTTATATTACTGCACAGCCCATGTCACTTCAAGTAATCCCACATGATCTCTCAGTGTTACCTAAATGTATGCACAGGCGATGTTATATTACTGCACAGCCCATGTCACCTCTAGTAATCCCACATGATCTCAGTGTTACCTAAATGTATGCACAGGCGATGTTATATTACTGCACTGCCCATGTCACCTCTAGTAATCCTACATGATCTCAGTGTTACATAAATGTACGCACAGGTGATGTTATATTACTGCACAGCCCATGTCACCTCTAGTAATCCCACATGATCTCAGTGTTACCTAAATGTATGCACAGGCGATGTTATATTACTGCACAGCCCATGTCACCTCTAGTAATCCCACATGATCTCTCAGTGTTACCTAAATGTATGCACAGGTGATGTTATATTACTGCCGAAGTCACCTCTAGTAATCCCACATGATCTCTCAGTGTTACCTAAATGTATGCACAGGCGATGTTATATTACTGCACAGCCCATGTCACGTCTAGTAATCCCACATGATCTCAGTGTTACCTAAATGTATGCACAGGCGATGTTATATTACTGCACAGCCCATGTCACCTCTACTAATCCCACATGATCTCTCAGTGTAACCTAAATGTATGCACAGGTGATGTTATATTAATGCCCATGTCACCTCTAGTAATCCCACATGATCTCAGTGTTACCTAAATGTATGCACAGGCGATGTTATATTACTGCACAGCCCATGTCACCTCTAGTAATCCCACATGCTCTCTCAGTGTAACCTAAATGTATGCACAGGTGATGTTATATTACTGCACAGCCCATGTCCCCTCTAGTAATACCACATGATCTCAGTGTTACCTAAATGTATGCACAGGCGATGTTATATTACTGCACAGCCCATGTCACCTCTAGTAATCCCACATGATCTCAGTGTTACCTAAATGTATGCACAGGCGATGTTATATTACTGCACTGCCCATGTCACCTCTAGTAATCCTACATGATCTCAGTGTTACCTAAATGTACGCACAGGTGATGTTATATTACTGCACAGCCCATGTCACCTCTAGTAATCCCACATGATCTCTCAGTGTTACCTAAATGTATGCACAGGTGATGTTATATTACTGCCGAAGTCACCTCTAGTAATCCCACATGATCTCTCAGTGTTACCTAAATGTATGCACAGGCGATGTTATATTACTGCATAGCCCATGTCACCTCTAGTAATCCCACATGATCTCAGTGTTACCTAAATGTATGCACAGGCGATGTTATATTACTGCACAGCCCATGTCACCTCTACTAATCCCACATGATCTCTCAGTGTAACCTAAATGTATGCACAGGTGATGTTATATTACTGCCCATGTCACCTCTAGTAATCCTACATGATCTCAGTGTTACCTAAATGTATGCACAGGCGATGTTATATTACTGCACAGCCCATGTCACCTCTAGTAATCCCACATGATCTCTCAGTGTAACCTAAATGTATGCACAGGCGATGTTATATTACTGCACAGCCCATGTCACCTCTAGTAATCCCACATGATCTCAGTGTTACCTAAATGTATGCACAGGCGATGTTATGTTACTGCACTGCCCATGTCACCTCTAGTAATCCTACATGATCTCAGTGTTACCTAAATGTACGCACAGGTGATGTTATATTACTGCGCAGCCCATGTCACTTCAAGTAATCCCACATGATCTCTCTGTGTTACCTAAATGTATGCACAGGTGATGTTATATTACTGCCCAAGTCACCTCTAGTAATCCCACATGATCTCTCAGTGTTACCTAAATGTATGCACAGGCGATGTTATATTACTGCACAGCCCATGTCACCTCTAGTAATCCCACATGATCTCAGTGTTACCTAAATGTATGCACAGGCGATGTTATATTACTGCACAGCCCATGTCACTTCAAGTAATCCCACATGATCTCTCAGTGTTACCTAAATGTATGCACAGGTGATGTTCTATTACTGCACAGCCCATGTCACCTCTAGTAATCCCACATGATCTCTCAGTGTTACCTAAATGTATGCACAGGAGATGTTATATTACTGCACAGCCCATGTCACCTCTAGTAATCCCACATGATCTGTGTTAACTAAATGTATGCACAGGTGATGTTATATTACTGCACAGCCCATGTCACTTCAAGTAATCCCACATGATCTCTCAGTGTTACCTAAATGTATGCACAGGTGATGTTCTATTACTGCACAGCCCATGTCACCTCTAGTAATTCCACATGATCTCTCAGTGTTACCTAAATGTATGCACAGGCGATGTTATATTTCTGCACAGTCCATGTCACCTCTAGTAATCCCATATGATCTCTCAGTGTTACCTAAATGTATGCACAGGCGATGTTATATTACTGCACAGCCCATGTAACCTCTAGTAATCCCACACGATCTCAGTGTTACCTAAATGTATGCACAGGCGATGTTATATTACTGCACAGCCCATGTTACCTCTAGTAATCCCACATGATCTCTCAGTGTTACCTAAATGTATGCACAGGAGATGTTATATTACTGCACAGCCCATGTCACCTCTAGTAATCCCACATGATCTCTCAGCGTTACCTAAATGTATGCACAGGCGATGTTATATTACTGCACAGCCCGTGTCACCTCTAGTAATCCTACATGATCTCTCAGCGTTACCTAAATGTATGCACAGGCAATGTTATATTACTGCACAGCCCATGTCACCTCTAGTAATCCCACATGATCTCAGTGTTACCTAAATGTATGCACAGGCGATGTTATATTACTGCACAGCCCATGTCACCTCTAGTAATCCCACATGATCTCTCAGTGTAACCTAAATGTATGCACAGGTGATGTTATATTACTGCCCATGTCACCTCTAGTAATCCCACATGAGCTCAGTGTTACCTAAATGTATGCACAGGCGATGTTATATTACTGCACAGCCCATGTCACCTCTAGTAATCCCACATGATCTCTCAGTGTTACCTAAATGTATGCACAGGTGATGTTCTATTACTGCACAGCCCATGTCACCTCTAGTAATTCCACATGATCTCTCAGTGTTACCTAAATGTATGCACAGGTGATGTTCTATTACTGCACAGCCCATGTCACCTCTAGTAATCCCACACGATCTCAGTGTTACCTAAATGTATGCACAGGCGATGTTATATTTCTGCACAGCCCAAGTCACCTCTAGTAATCCCACATGAGCTCAGTGTTACCTAAATGTATGCACAGGCGATGTTATATTTCTGCACAGTCCATGTCACCTCTAGTAATCCCACATGATCTCTCAGTGTTACCTAAATGTATGCACAGGCGATGTTATGTTACTGCACAGCCCATGTCACCTCTAGTAATCCCACATGATCTCTCAGTGTTACCTAAATGTATGCACAGGCGATGTTATATTACTGCACAGCCCATGTCACCTCTAGTAATCCCACACGATCTCAGTGTTACCTAAATGTATGCACAGGCGATGTTATATTACTGCACAGCCCATGTCACCTCTAGTAATCCCACATGATCTCAGTGTTACCTAAATGTATGCACAGGCGATGTTATATTACTGCACAGCCCATGTCACCTCTAGTAATCCCACACGATCTCAGTGTTACCTAAATGCATGCACAGGCGATGTTATATTACTGCACAGCCCATGTCACCTCTAGTTATCCCACATGATCTCAGTGTTACCTAAATGTATGCACAGGCGATGTTATATTACTGCACAGCCCAAGTCACCTCTAGTAATCCCACATGATCTCTGTGTTACCTAAATGTATGCACAGGTGATGTTATATTACTGCCCAAGTCACCTCTAGTAATCCCACATGATCTCTCAGTGTTACCTAAATGTATGCACAGGCGATGTTATATTACTGCACAGCCCATGTCACCTCTAGTAATCCCACATGATCTCAGTGTTACCTAAATGTATGCACAGGCGATGTTATATTACTGCACAGCCCATGTCACCTCTAGTAATCCCACATGATCTCTCAGTGTTACCTAAATGTATGCACAGGCGATGTTATATTACTGCACAGCCCGTGTCACCTCTAGTAATCCCACATGATCTCTCAGTGTTACCTAAATGTATGAACAGGCGATGTTATATTACTGCACAGCCCAAGTCACCTCTAGTAATCCCACATGATCTCTGTGTTACCTAAATGTATGCACAGGCGATGTTATATTACTGCACAGTCCATGTCACCTCTAGTAATCCCACATGATCTCTCAGTGTTACCTACATGTATGCACAGGCGATGTTATATTACTGCACAGCCCATGTCACCTCTAGTGACCCCACATGATCTCAGTGTTACCTAAATGTATGCACAGGAGATGTTATATTACTGCACAGCCCATGTCACCTCTACTAATCCCACATGATCTCTCAGTGTAACCTAAATGTATGCACAGGTGATGTTATATTACTGCCCATGTCACCTCTAGTAATCCTACATGATCTCAGTGTTACCTAAATGTATGCACAGGCGATGTTATATTACTGCACAGCCCATGTCACCTCTAGTAATCCCACATGATCTCTCAGTGTAACCTAAATGTATGCACAGGTGATGTTATATTACTGCACAGCCCATGTCACCTCTAGTAATCCCACATGATCTGTGTTAACTAAATGTATGCACAGGCGATGTTATATTTCTGCACAGTCATGTTACCTCTAGTAATCCCATATGATCTCTCAGTGTTACCTAAATGTATGCACAGGCGATGTTATATTACTGCACAGCCCATGTCACCTCTAGTAATTCCACATGTTCTCTCAGTGTAACCTAAATGTATGCACAGGTGATGTTATATTACTGCCCATGTCACCTCTAGTAATCCCACATGATCTCAGTGTTACCTAAATGTATGCACAGGTAATGTTATATTACTGCACAGCCCATGTCACCTCTAGTAATCCCACACGATCTCAGTGTTACCTAAATGTATGCACAGGCGATGTTATATTACTGCACAGCCCATGTCACCTCTAGTAATCCCACATGATCTCTCAGTGTTACCTAAATGTATGCACAGGCGATGTTATATTACTGCACAGTTCATGTCACCTCTAGTAATCCCACATGATCTCTCAGTGTTACCTAAATGTATGCACAGGCGATGTTATATTACTGCACACCCCGTGTCACCTCTAGTAATCCCACATGATCTCTCAGTGTTACCTAAATGTATGCACAGGTGATGTTATATTACTGCACAGCCCATGTCACCTCTAGTAATCCCACATGATCTCTCAGCGTTACCTAAATGTATACACAGGCGATGTTATGTTACTGCACAGCCCGTGTCACCTCTAGTAATCCTACATGATCTCTCAGCGTTACCTAAATGTATGCACAGGCAATGTTATATTACTGCACAGCCCATGTCACCTCTAGTAATCCCACATGATCTTAGTGTTACCTAAATGTATGCACAGACGATGTTATATTACTGCACAGCCCATGTCACCTCTAGTAATCCCACATGATCTCTCAGTGTTACCTACATGTATGCACAGGCGATGTTATATTACTGCACAGCCCATGTCACCTCTAGTAATCCCACATGATCTCAGTATTACCTACATTTATGCAAAGGCGATGTTATATTTCTGCACAGCCCATGTCACCTCTAGTAATCCCACATGATCCCTCAGTGTAACCTAAATGTATGCACAGGTGATGTTATATTACTGCCCATGTCACCTCTAGTAATCCCACATGATCTCAGTGTTACCTAAATGTATGCACAGGCGATGTTATATTACTGCACAGCCCATGTCACCTCTAGTAATCCCACATGATCTCAGTGTTACCTAAATGTATGCACAGGCGATGTTATGTTACTGCACTGCCCATGTCACCTCTAGTAATCCCACATGATCTCAGTGTTACCTAAATGTATGCACAGGTGATGTTATATTACTGCACAGCCCATGTCACCTCTAGTAATACCACATGATCTCAGTGTTACCTAAATGTATGTACAGGCGATGTTATATTACTGCACAGCCCATGTCACCTCTAGTAATCCCACATGATCTCAGTGTTACCTAAATGTATGCACAGGCGATGTTATGTTACTGCACTGCCCATGTCACCTCTAGTAATCCCACATGATCTCAGTGTTACCTAAATGTACGCACAGGTGATGTTATATTACTGCACAGCCCATGTCACTTCAAGTAATCCCACATGATCTCTCTGTGTTACCTAAATGTATGCACAGGTGATGTTATATTACTGCCCAAGTCACCTCTAGTAATCCCACATGATCTCTCAGTGTTACCTAAATGTATGCACAGGCGATGTTATATTACTGCACAGCCAAAGACACCTCTAGTAATCCCACATGGTCTCTCAGTGTTACCTAAATGTATGCACAGGTAATGTTATATTTCTGCACAGCCCATGTCACCTCTAGTAATCCCACATGATCTCTGTGTTACCTACATGTATGCACAGGCGATGTTATATTACTGCACAGCCCATGTCACCTCTAGTAATCCCACATGATCTCTCAGTGTTACCTAAATGTATGCACAGGCGATGTTATATTACTGCACAGTCCATGTCACCTCTAGTAATCCCACATGATCTCTCAGTGTTACCTAAATGTATGCACAGGCGATGTTACATTACTGCACAGCCCAAGACACCTCTAGTAATCCCACATGGTCTCTCAATGTTACCTAAATGTATGCACAGGTGATGTTATATTACTGCACAGCCCATGTCACCTCTAGTAATCCCACATGATCTCAGTGTTACCTAAATGTATGCACAGGCGATGTTATATTACTGCACAGCCCATGTCACCTCTAGTAATCCCACATGATCTCTCAGTGTTACCTAAATGTATGCACAGGCGATGTTATATTACTGCACACCCCGTGTCACCTCTAGTAATCCCACATGATCTCTCAGTGTTACCTAAATGTATTCACAGGAGATGTTATATTACTGCACAGCCCATGTCACCTCTAGTAATCCCACATGATCTCTCAGTGTTACCTAAATGTATGCACAGGCGATGTTATATTACTGCACACCCCGTGTCACCTCTAGTAATCCCACATGATCTCTCAGTGTTACCTAAATGTATGCACAGGTGATGTTACATTACTGCACAGCCCATGTCACCTCTAGTAATCCCACATGATCTCTCAGCGTTACCTAAATGTATGCACAGGCGATGTTATATTACTGCACAGCCCATGTCATCTCTAGTAATCCCACATGATCTCTCAGCGTTACCTAAATGTACGCACAGGCGATGTTATATTACTGCACAGCCCGTGTCACCTCTAGTAATCCTACATGATCTCTCAGCGTTACCTAAATGTATGCACAGGCAATGTTATATTACTGCACAGCCCATGTCACCTCTAGTAATCCCACATGATCTTAGTGTTACCTAAATGTATGCACAGGCGATGTTATATTACTGCACAGCCCATGTCACCTCTAGTAATCCCACATGATCTCTCAGTGTTACCTAAATGTATGCACAGGCGATGTTATATTACTGCACAGCCCATGTCACCTCTAGTAATACCACATGATCTCAGTGTTACCTAAATGTATGCACAGGCGATGTTATATTACTGCACAGCCCATGTCACCTCTAGTAATCCCACATGATCTCAGTGTTACCTAAATGTATGCACAGGCGATGTTATGTTACTGCACTGCCCATGTCACCTCTAGTAATCCTACATGATCTCAGTGTTACCTAAATGTACGCACAGGTGATGTTATATTACTGCACAGCCCATGTCACTTCAAGTAATCCCACATGATCTCTCTGTGTTACCTAAATGTATGCACAGGTGATGTTATATTACTGCCGAAGTCACCTCTAGTAATCCCACATGATCTCTCAGTGTTACCTAAATGTATGCACAGGCGATGTTATATTACTGCACAGCCCATGTCACCTCTAGTAATCCCACATGATCTCTCTGTGTTACCTAACTGTATGCACAGGTGATGTTATATTACTGCCGAAGTCACCTCTAGTAATCCCACATGATCTCTCAGTGTTACCTAAATGTATGCACAGGCGATGTTATATTACTGCACAGCCCATGTCACCTCTTCTAATCCCACATTATCTCTCAGTGTAACCTAAATGTATGCACAGGTGATGTTATATTACTGCCCATGTCACCTCTAGTAATCCTACATGATCTCAGTGTTACCTAAATGTATGCACTGGCGATGTTATATTACTGCACAGCCCATGTCACCTCTAGTAATCCCACATGATCTCTCAGTGTAACCTAAATGTATGCACAGGCGATGTTATATTACTGCACAGCCCATGTCACCTCTAGTAATCCCACATGATCTCTGTGTTACCTACATGTATGCACAGGCGATGTTATATTACTGCACAGCCCATGTCACCTCTAGTAATCCCACATGATCTCTCAGTGTTACCTAAATGTATGCACAGGCGATGTTATATTACTGCACAGCCCATGTCACCTCTAGTAATCCCACATGATCTCTCAGTGTTACCTAAATGTATGCACAGGCGATGTTACATTACTGCACAGCCCAAGACACCTCTAGTAATCCCACATGGTCTCTCAATGTTACCTAAATGTATGCACAGGTGATGTTATATTACTGCACAGCCCATGTCACCTCTAGTAATCCCACATGATCTCAGTGTTACCTAAATGTATGCACAGGCGATGTTATATTACTGCACAGCCCATGTCACCTCTAGTAATCCCACATGATCTCTCAGTGTTACCTAAATGTATGCACAGGCGATGTTATATTACTGCACACCCCGTGTCACCTCTAGTAATCCCACATGATCTCTCAGTGTTACCTAAATGTATTCACAGGAGATGTTATATTACTGCACAGCCCATGTCACCTCTAGTAATCCCACATGATCTCTCAGTGTTACCTAAATGTATGCACAGGCGATGTTATATTACTGCACACCCCGTGTCACCTCTAGTAATCCCACATGATCTCTCAGTGTTACCTAAATGTATGCACAGGTGATGTTATATTACTGCACAGCCCATGTCATCTCTAGTAATCCCACATGATCTCTCAGCGTTACCTAAATGTACGCACAGGCGATGTTATATTACTGCACAGCCCATGTCACCTCTAGTAATCCCACATGATCTCAGTGTTACCTAAATGTATGCACAGGCGATGTTATGTTACTGCACTGCCCATGTCACCTCTAGTAATCCTACATGATCTCAGTGTTACCTAAATGTACGCACAGGTGATGTTATATTACTGCACAGCCCATGTCACTTCAAGTAATCCCACATGATCTCTCTGTGTTACCTAAATGTATGCACAGGTGATGTTATATTACTGCCGAAGTCACCTCTAGTAATCCCACATGATCTCTCAGTGTTACCTAAATGTATGCACAGGCGATGTTATATTACTGCACAGCCCATGTCACCTCTAGTAATCCCACATGATCTCTCTGTGTTACCTAAATGTATGCACAGGTGATGTTATATTACTGCCGAAGTCACCTCTAGTAATCCCACATGATCTCTCAGTGTTACCTAAATGTATGCACAGGCGATGTTATATTACTGCACAGCCCATGTCACCTCTTCTAATCCCACATTATCTCTCAGTGTAACCTAAATGTATGCACAGGTGATGTTATATTACTGCCCATGTCACCTCTAGTAATCCTACATGATCTCAGTGTTACCTAAATGTATGCACTGGCGATGTTATATTACTGCACAGCCCATGTCACCTCTAGTAATCCCACATGATCTCTCAGTGTAACCTAAATGTATGCACAGGCGATGTTATATTACTGCACAGCCCATGTCACCTCTAGTAATCCCACATGATCTCAGTGTTACCTAAATGTATGCACAGGCGATGTTATATTACTGCACAGCCCATGTCACCTCTAGTAATCCCACATGATCTCAGTGTTACCTAAATGTATGCACAGGCGATGTTATGTTACTGCACTGCCCATGTCACCTCTAGTAATCCTACATGATCTCAGTGTTACCTAAATGTACGCACAGGTGATGTTATATTACTGCACAGTCCATGTCACCTCTAGTAATCCCACATGATTTCAGTGTTACCTAAATGTATGCACAGGCGATGTTATATTACTGCACAGCCCATGTCACTTCAAGTAATCCCACATGATCTCTCAGTGTTACCTAAATGTATGCACTGGTGATGTTCTATTACTGCACAGCCCATGTCACTTCAAGTAATCCCACATGATCTCTCAGTGTTACCTAAATGTATGCACTGGTGATGTTCTATTACTGCACAGCCCATGTCACTTCAAGTAATCCCACATGATCTCTCAGTGTTACCTAAATGTATGCACAGGCGATGTTATATTACTGCACAGCCCATGTAACCTCTAGTAATCCCACACGATCTCAGTGTTACCTAAATGTATGCACAGGCGATGTTACATTACTGCACAGCCCAAGACACCTCTAGTAATCCCACATGGTCTCTCAATGTTACCTAAATGTATGCACAGGTGATGTTATATTACTGCACAGCCCATGTCACCTCTAGTAATCCCACATGATCTCAGTGTTACCTAAATGTATGCACAGGCGATGTTATATTACTGCACAGCCCATGTCACCTCTAGTAATCCCACATGATCTCTCAGTGTTACCTAAATGTATGCACAGGCGATGTTATATTACTGCACACCCCGTGTCACCTCTAGTAATCCCACATGATCTCTCAGTGTTACCTAAATGTATTCACAGGAGATGTTATATTACTGCACAGCCCATGTCACCTCTAGTAATCCCACATGATCTCTCAGTGTTACCTAAATGTATGCACAGGCGATGTTATATTACTGCACACCCCGTGTCACCTCTAGTAATCCCACATGATCTCTCAGTGTTACCTAAATGTATGCACAGGTGATGTTACATTACTGCACAGCCCATGTCACCTCTAGTAATCCCACATGATCTCTCAGCGTTACCTAAATGTATGCACAGGCGATGTTATATTACTGCACAGCCCATGTCATCTCTAGTAATCCCACATGATCTCTCAGCGTTACCTAAATGTACGCACAGGCGATGTTATATTACTGCACAGCCCGTGTCACCTCTAGTAATCCTACATGATCTCTCAGCGTTACCTAAATGTATGCACAGGCAATGTTATATTACTGCACAGCCCATGTCACCTCTAGTAATCCCACATGATCTTAGTGTTACCTAAATGTATGCACAGGCGATGTTATATTACTGCACAGCCCATGTCACCTCTAGTAATCCCACATGATCTCTCAGTGTTACCTACATGTATGCACAGGCGATGTTATATTACTGCACAGCCCATGTCACCTCTAGTAATACCACATGATCTCAGTGTTACCTAAATGTATGCACAGGCGATGTTATATTACTGCACAGCCCATGTCACCTCTAGTAATCCCACATGATCTCAGTGTTACCTAAATGTATGCACAGGCGATGTTATGTTACTGCACTGCCCATGTCACCTCTAGTAATCCTACATGATCTCAGTGTTACCTAAATGTACGCACAGGTGATGTTATATTACTGCACAGCCCATGTCACTTCAAGTAATCCCACATGATCTCTCTGTGTTACCTAAATGTATGCACAGGTGATGTTATATTACTGCCGAAGTCACCTCTAGTAATCCCACATGATCTCTCAGTGTTACCTAAATGTATGCACAGGCGATGTTATATTACTGCACAGCCCATGTCACCTCTAGTAATCCCACATGATCTCTCTGTGTTACCTAAATGTATGCACAGGTGATGTTATATTACTGCCGAAGTCACCTCTAGTAATCCCACATGATCTCTCAGTGTTACCTAAATGTATGCACAGGCGATGTTATATTACTGCACAGCCCATGTCACCTCTTCTAATCCCACATTATCTCTCAGTGTAACCTAAATGTATGCACAGGTGATGTTATATTACTGCCCATGTCACCTCTAGTAATCCTACATGATCTCAGTGTTACCTAAATGTATGCACTGACGATGTTATATTACTGCACAGCCCATGTCACCTCTAGTAATCCCACATGATCTCTCAGTGTAACCTAAATGTATGCACAGGCGATGTTATATTACTGCACAGCCCATGTCACCTCTAGTAATCCCACATGATCTCAGTGTTACCTAAATGTATGCACAGGCGATGTTATGTTACTGCACTGCCCATGTCACCTCTAGTAATCCTACATGATCTCAGTGTTACCTAAATGTACGCACAGGTGATGTTATATTACTGCACAGTCCATGTCACCTCTAGTAATCCCACATGATTTCAGTGTTACCTAAATGTATGCACATGCGATGTTATATTACTGCACAGCCCATGTCACTTCAAGTAATCCCACATGATCTCTCAGTGTTACCTAAATGTATGCACTGGTGATGTTCTATTACTGCACAGCCCATGTCACTTCAAGTAATCCCACATGATCTCTCAGTGTTACCTAAATGTATGCACTGGTGATGTTCTATTACTGCACAGCCCATGTCACTTCAAGTAATCCCACATGATCTCTCAGTGTTACCTAAATGTATGCACAGGCGATGTTATATTACTGCACAGCCCATGTAACCTCTAGTAATCCCACACGATCTCAGTGTTACCTAAATGTATGCACAGGCGATATTATATTACTGCACAGCCCATGTTACCTCTAGTAATCCCACATGATCTCTCAGTGTTACCTAAATGTATGCACAGGAGATGTTATATTACTGCACAGCCCATGTCACCTCTAGTAATCCCACATGATCTCTCAGCGTTACCTAAATGTATGCACAGGCGATGTTATATTACTGCACAGCCCGTGTCACCTCTAGTAATCCTACATGATCTCTCAGCGTTACCTAAATGTATGCACAGGCAATGTTATATTACTGCACAGCCCATGTCACCTCTAGTAATCCCACATGATCTTAGTGTTACCTAAATGTATGCACAGGTGATGTTATATTACTGCACAGCCCATGTCACCTCTAGTAATCCCACATGATCTCTCAGTGTTACCTACATGTATGCACAGGCGATGTTATATTACTGCACAGCCCATGTCACCTCTAGTAATACCACATGATCTCAGTGTTACCTAAATGTATGCACAGGCGATGTTATATTACTGCACAGCCCATGTCACCTCTAGTAATCCCACATGATCTCAGTGTTACCTAAATGTATGCACAGGCGATGTTATATTACTGCACAGCCCATGTCACCTCTAGTAATCCCACATGATCTCTCAGTGTTACCTAAATGTATGCACAGGTGATGTTCTATTACTGCACAGCCCATGTCACCTCTAGTAATCCCACACGATCTCAGTGTTACCTAAATGTATGCACAGGCGATGTTATATTACTGCACAGCCCATGTCACCTCTAGTAATCCCACATGATCTCTCAGTGTTACCTAAATGTATGCACAGGCGACGTTATATTACTGCACAGCCCAAGTCACCTCTAGTAATCCCACATGAGCTCAGTGTTACCTAAATGTATGCACAGGCGATGTTATATTTCTGCACAGTCCATGTCACCTCTAGTAATCCCACATGATCTCTCAGTGTTACCTAAATGTATGCACAGGCGATGTTATGTTACTGCACAGCCCATGTCACCTCTAGTAATCCCACATGATCTCTCAGTGTTACCTAAATGTATGCACAGGCGATGTTATATTACTGCACAGCCCATGTCACCTCTAGTAATCCCACACGATCTCAGTGTTACCTAAATGTATGCACAGGCGATGTTATATTACTGCACAGCCCATGTCACCTCTAGTAATCCCACATGATCTCTCAGTGTTACCTAAATGTATGCACAGGTGATGTTATATTACTGCACAGCCCATGTCACCTCTAGTAATCCCACATGATCTCAGTGTTACCTAAATGTATGCACAGGCGATGTTATATTTCTGCACAATCATGTCACCTCTAGTAATCCCATATGATCTCTCAGTGTTACCTAAATGTATGCCCAGGCGATGTTATATTACTGCACAGCCCATGTCACCTCTAGTAATCCCACACGATCTCAGTGTTACCTAAATGTATGCACAGGCGATGTTATATTACTGCACAGCCCATGTCACCTCTAGTAATCCCACATGATCTCTCAGTGTTACCTAAATGTATGCACAGGAGATGTTATATTACTGCACAGCCCATGTCACCTCTAGTAATCCCACATGATCTCTCAGCGTTACCTAAATGTATGCACATGCGATGTTATATTACTGCACAGCCCTTGTCACCTCTAGTAATCCTACATGATCTCTCAGCGTTACCTAAATGTATGCACAGGCAATGTTATATTACTGCACAGCCCATGTCACCTCTAGTAATCCCACATGATATCAGTGTTACCTAAATGTATGCACAGGCGATGTTATATTACTGCACAGCCCATGTCACCTCTAGTAATCCCACATGATCTCTCAGTGTAACCTAAATGTATGCACAGGTGATGTTATATTACTGCCCATGTCACCTCTAGTAATCCCACATGATCTCAGTGTTACCTAAATGTATGCACAGGCGATGTTATATTACTGCACAGCCCATGTCACCTCTAGTAATCCCACATGAACTCAGTGTTAACTAAATGTATGCACAGGTGATGTTATATTACTGCACAGCCCATGTCACCTCTACTAATCCCACATGATCTCTCAGTGTTACCTAAATGTATGCACAGGTGATGTTATATTACTGCACAGCCCATGTCACCTCTAGTAACCCCACATGATCTCTCAGTGTTACCTAAATGTATGTACAGGTGATGTTATATTACTGCACAGCCCATGTCACTTCAAGTAATCCCACATGATCTCTCAGTGTTACCTAAATGTATGCACAGGTGATGTTCTATTACTGCACAGCCCATGTCACCTCTAGTAATTCCACATGATATCTCAGTGTTACCTAAATGTATGCACAGGTGATGTTCTATTACTGCACAGCCCATGTCACCTCTAGTAATCCCACACGATCTCAGTGTTACCTAAATGTATGCACAGGCGATGTTATATTACTGCACAGCCCATGTCACCTCTAGTAATCCCACATGATCTCTCAGTGTTACCTAAATGTTTGCACAGGCGACGTTATATTACTGCACAGCCCAAGTCACCTCTAGTAATCCCACATGAGCTCAGTGTTACCTAAATGTATGCACAGGTGATGTTCTATTACTGCACAGCCCATGTCACTTCAAGTAATCCCACATGATCTCTCAGTGTTACCTAAATGTATGCACAGGTGATGTTCTATTACTGCACAGCCCATGTCACCTCTAGTAATCCCACATGATCTCTCAGTGTTACCTAAATGTATGCACAGGCGATGTTATATTTCTGCACAGTCCATGTCACCTCTAGTAATCCCATATGATCTCTCAGTGTTACCTAAATGTATGCACAGGCGATGTTATATTACTGCACAGCCCAAGTAACCTCTAGTAATCCCACACGATCTCAGTGTTACCTAAATGTATGCACAGGCGATGTTATATTACTGCACAGCCCATGTTACCTCTAGTAATCCCACATGATCTCTCAGTGTTACCTAAATGTATGCACAGGTAATGTTATATTTCTGCACAGCCCATGTCACCTCTAGTAATCCCACATGATCTCTGTGTTACCTACATGTATGCACAGGCGATGTTATATTACTGCACAGCCCATGTCACCTCTAGTAATCCCACATGATCTCTCAGTGTTACCTAAATGTATGCACAGGCGATGTTATATTACTGCACAGCCCATGTCACCTCTAGTAATCCCACATGATCTCTTAGTGTTACCTAAATGTATGCACAGGCGATGTTACATTACTGCACAGCCCAAGACACCTCTAGTAATCCCACATGGTCTCTCAATGTTACCTAAATGTATGCACAGGTGATGTTATATTACTGCACAGCCCATGTCACCTCTAGTAATCCCACATGATCTCAGTGTTACCTAAATGTATGCACAGGCGATGTTATATTACTGCACAGCCCATGTCACCTCTAGTAATCCCACATGATCTCTCAGTGTTACCTAAATGTATGCACAGGCGATGTTATATTACTGCACACCCCGTGTCACCTCTAGTAATCCCACATGATCTCTCAGTGTTACCTAAATGTATTCACAGGAGATGTTATATTACTGCACAGCCCATGTCACCTCTAGTAATCCCACATGATCTCTCAGTGTTACCTAAATGTATGCACAGGCGATGTTATATTACTGCACACCCCGTGTCACCTCTAGTAATCCCACATGATCTCTCAGTGTTACCTAAATGTATGCACAGGTGATGTTACATTACTGCACAGCCCATGTCACCTCTAGTAATCCCACATGATCTCTCAGCGTTACCTAAATGTATGCACAGGCGATGTTATATTACTGCACAGCCCGTGTCACCTCTAGTAATCCTACATGATCTCTCAGCGTTACCTAAATGTATGCACAGGCAATGTTATATTACTGCACAGCCCATGTCACCTCTAGTAATCCCACATGATCTCTCAGTGTTACCTAAATGTATGCACAGGCGATGTTATATTACTGCACAGCCCATGTCACCTCTAGTAATCCCACATGATCTCTCAGTGTTACCTACATGTATGCACAGGCGATGTTATATTACTGCACAGCCCATGTCACCTCTAGTAATACCACATGATCTCAGTGTTACCTAAATGTATGCACAGGCGATGTTATATTACTGCACAGCCCATGTCACCTCTAGTAATCCCACATGATCTCAGTGTTACCTAAATGTATGCACAGGCAATGTTATGTTACTGCACTGCCCATGTCACCTCTAGTAATCCTACATGATCTCAGTGTTACCTAAATGTACGCACAGGTGATGTTATATTACTGCACAGCCCATGTCACTTCAAGTAATCCCACATGATCTCTCTGTGTTACCTAAATGTATGCACAGGTGATGTTATATTACTGCCGAAGTCACCTCTAGTAATCCCACATGATCTCAGTGTTACCTAAATGTATGCACAGGCGATGTTATATTACTGCACAGCCCATGTAACCTCTAGTAATCCCACACGATCTCAGTGTTACCTAAATGTATGCACAGGCGATGTTATATTACTGCACAGCCCATGTTACCTCTAGTAATCCCACATGATCTCTCAGTGTTACCTAAATGTATGCACAGGAGATGTTATATTACTGCACAGCCCATGTCACCTCTAGTAATCCCACATGATCTCTCAGCGTTACCTAAATGTATGCACAGGCGATGTTATATTACTGCACAGCCAAAGACACCTCTAGTAATCCCACATGGTCTCTCAGTGTTACCTAAATGTATGCACAGGTAATGTTATATTTATGCACAGCCCATGTCACCTCTAGTAATCCCACATGATCTCTGTGTTACCTACATGTATGCACAGGCGATGTTATATTACTGCACAGCCCAAGTCACCTCTAGTAATCCCACATGATCTCTCAGTGTTACCTAAATGTATGCACAGGCGATGTTATATTACTGCACAGCCCATGTCACCTCTAGTAATCCCACATGATCTCTTAGTGTTACCTAAATGTATGCACTGGCGATGTTACATTACTGCACAGCCCAAGACACCTCTAGTAATCCCACATGGTCTCTCAATGTTACCTAAATGTATGCACAGGTGATGTTATATTACTGCACAGCCCATGTCACCTCTAGTAATCCCACATGATCTCAGTGTTACCTAAATGTATGCACAGGCGATGTTATATTACTGCACAGCCCATGTCACCTCTAGTAATCCCACATGATCTCTCAGTGTTACCTAAATGTATGCACAGGCGATGTTATATTACTGCACACCCCGTGTCACCTCTAGTAATCCCACATGATCTCTCAGTGTTACCTAAATGTATTCACAGGAGATGTTATATTACTGCACAGCCCATGTCACCTCTAGTAATCCCACATGATCTCTCAGTGTTACCTAAATGTATGCACAGGTGATGTTATATTACTGCACAGCCCATGTCACCTCTAGTAATCCCACATGATCTCAGTGTTACCTAAATGTATGCACAGGCGATGTTATATTACTGCACAGCCCATGTTACCTCTAGTAATCCCACATGATCTCTCAGTGTTACCTAAATGTATGCACAGGAGATGTTATATTACTGCACAGCCCGTGTCACCTCTAGTAATCCTACATGATCTCTCAGCGTTACCTAAATGTATGCACAGGCAATGTTATATTACTGCACAGCCCATGTCACCTCTAGTAATCCCACATGATCTTAGTGTTACCTAAATGTATGCACAGGCGATGTTATATTACTGCACAGCCCATGTCACCTCTAGTAATCCCACATGATCTCTCAGTGTTACCTACATGTATGCACAGGCGATGTTATATTACTGCACAGCCCATGTCACCTCTAGTAATACCACATGATCTCAGTGTTACCTAAATGTATGCACAGGCGATGTTATATTACTGCACAGCCCATGTCACCTCTAGTAATCCCACATGATCTCAGTGTTACCTAAATGTATGCACAGGCGATGTTATGTTAATGCACTGCCCATGTCACCTCTAGTAATCCTACATGATCTCAGTGTTACCTAAATGTACGCACAGGTGATGTTATATTACTGCACAGCCCATGTCACTTCAAGTAATCCCACATGATCTCTCTGTGTTACCTAAATGTATGCACAGGTGATGTTATATTACTGCCGAAGTCACCTCTAGTAATCCCACATGATCTCAGTGTTACCTAAATGTATGCACAGGCGATGTTATATTACTGCACAGCCCATGTAACCTCTAGTAATCCCACACGATCTCAGTGTTACCTAAATGTATGCACAGGCGATGTTATATTACTGCACAGCCCATGTTACCTCTAGTAATCCCACATGATCTCTCAGTGTTACCTAAATGTATGCACAGGAGATGTTATATTACTGCACAGCCCATGTCACCTCTAGTAATCCCACATGATCTCTCAGCGTTACCTAAATGTATGCACAGGCGATGTTATATTACTGCACAGCCAAAGACACCTCTAGTAATCCCACATGGTCTCTCAGTGTTACCTAAATGTATGCACAGGTAATGTTATATTTCTGCACAGCCCATGTCACCTCTAGTAATCCCACATGATCTCTGTGTTACCTACATGTATGCACAGGCGATGTTATATTACTGCACAGCCCATGTCACCTCTAGTAATCCCACATGATCTCTCAGTGTTACCTAAATGTATGCACAGGCGATGTTATATTACTGCACAGCCCATGTCACCTCTAGTAATCCCACATGATCTCTCAGTGTTACCTAAATGTATGCACAGGCGATGTTACATTACTGCACAGCCCAAGACACCTCTAGTAATCCCACATGGTCTCTCAATGTTACCTAAATGTATGCACAGGTGATGTTATATTACTGCACAGCCCATGTCACCTCTAGTAATCCCACATGATCTCAGTGTTACCTAAATGTATGCACAGGCGATGTTATATTACTGCACAGCCCATGTCACCTCTAGTAATCCCACATGATCTCTCAGTGTTACCTAAATGTATGCACAGGCGATGTTATATTACTGCACACCCCGTGTCACCTCTAGTAATCCCACATGATCTCTCAGTGTTACCTAAATGTATTCACAGGAGATGTTATATTACTGCACAGCCCATGTCACCTCTAGTAATCCCACATGATCTCTCAGTGTTACCTAAATGTATGCACAGGCGATGTTATATTACTGCACACCCCGTGTCACCTCTAGTAATCCCACATGATCTCTCAGTGTTACCTAAATGTATGCACAGGTGATGTTACATTACTGCACAGCCCATGTCACCTCTAGTAATCCCACATGATCTCTCAGCGTTACCTAAATGTATGCACAGGCGATGTTATATTACTGCACAGCCCGTGTCACCTCTAGTAATCCTACATGATCTCTCAGCGTTACCTAAATGTATGCACAGGCAATGTTATATTACTGCACAGCCCATGTCACCTCTAGTAATCCCACATGATCTTAGTGTTACCTAAATGTATGCACAGGCGATGTTATATTACTGCACAGCCAATGTCACCTCTAGTAATCCCACATGATCTCTCAGTGTTACCTACATGTATGCACAGGCGATGTTATATTACTGCACAGCCCATGTCACCTCTAGTAATACCACATGATCTCAGTGTTACCTAAATGTATGCACAGGCGATGTTATATTACTGCACAGCCCATGTCACCTCTAGTAATCCCACATGATCTCAGTGTTACCTAAATGTATGCACAGGCGATGTTATGTTACTGCACTGCCCATGTCACCTCTAGTAATCCTACATGATCTCAGTGTTACCTAAATGTACGCACAGGTGATGTTATATTACTGCACAGCCCATGTCACTTCAAGTAATCCCACATGATCTCTCTGTGTTACCTAAATGTATGCACAGGTGATGTTATATTACTGCCGAAGTCACCTCTAGTAATCCCACATGATCTCTCAGTGTTACCTAAATGTATGCACAGGCGATGTTATATTACTGCACAGCCCATGTCACCTCTAGTAATCCCACATGATCTCAGTGTTACCTAAATGTATGCACAGGCGATGTTATATTACTGCACAGCCCATGTCACCTCTTCTAATCCCACATGATCTCTCAGTGTAACCTAAATGTATGCACAGGTGATGTTATATTACTGCCCATGTCACCTCTAGTAATCCTACATGATCTCAGTGTTACCTAAATGTATGCACAGGCGATGTTATATTACTGCACAGCCCATGTCACCTCTAGTAATCCCACATGATCTCTCAGTGTAACCTAAATGTATGCACAGGCGATGTTATATTACTGCACAGCCCATGTCACCTCTAGTAATCCCACATGATCTCAGTGTTACCTAAATGTATGCACAGGAGATGTTATATTACTGCACAGCCCATGTCACCTCTAGTAATCCCACATGATCTCTCAGCGTTACCTAAATGTATGCACATGCGATGTTATATTACTGCACAGCCCGTGTCACCTCTAGTAATCCTACATGATCTCTCAGCGTTACCTAAATGTATGCACAGGCAATGTTATATTACTGCACAGCCCATGTCACCTCTAGTAATCCCACATGATATCAGTGTTACCTAAATGTATGCACAGGCGATGTTATATTACTGCACAGCCCATGTCACCTCTAGTAATCCCACATGATCTCTCAGTGTAACCTAAATGTATGCACAGGTGATGTTATATTACTGCCCATGTCACCTCTAGTAATCCCACATGATCTCAGTGTTACCTAAATGTATGCACAGGCGATGTTATATTACTGCACAGCCCATGTCACCTCTAGTAATCCCACATGAACTCAGTGTTAACTAAATGTATGCACAGGTGATGTTATATTACTGCACAGCCCATGTCACCTCTACTAATCCCACATGATCTCTCAGTGTTACCTAAATGTATGCACAGGTGATGTTATATTACTGCACAGCCCATGTCACCTCTAGTAACCCCACATGATCTCTCAGTGTTACCTAAATGTATGTACAGGTGATGTTATATTACTGCACAGCCCATGTCACTTCAAGTAATCCCACATGATCTCTCAGTGTTACCTAAATGTATGCACAGGTGATGTTCTATTACTGCACAGCCCATGTCACCTCTAGTAATTCCACATGATATCTCAGTGTTACCTAAATGTATGCACAGGTGATGTTCTATTACTGCACAGCCCATGTCACCTCTAGTAATCCCACACGATCTCAGTGTTACCTAAATGTATGCACAGGCGATGTTATATTACTGCACAGCCCATGTCACCTCTAGTAATCCCACATGATCTCTCAGTGTTACCTAAATGTATGCACAGGCGACGTTATATTACTGCACAGCCCAAGTCACCTCTAGTAATCCCACATGAGCTCAGTGTTACCTAAATGTATGCACAGGTGATGTTCTATTACTGCACAGCCCATGTCACTTCAAGTAATCCCACATGATCTCTCAGTGTTACCTAAATGTATGCACAGGTGATGTTCTATTACTGCACAGCCCATGTCACCTCTAGTAATCCCACATGATCTCTCAGTGTTACCTAAATGTATGCACAGGCGATGTTATATTTCTGCACAGTCCATGTCACCTCTAGTAATCCCATATGATCTCTCAGTGTTACCTAAATGTATGCACAGGCGATGTTATATTACTGCACAGCCCAAGTAACCTCTAGTAATCCCACACGATCTCAGTGTTACCTAAATGTATGCACAGGCGATGTTATATTACTGCACAGCCCATGTTACCTCTAGTAATCCCACATGATCTCTCAGTGTTACCTAAATGTATGCACAGGTAATGTTATATTTCTGCACAGCCCATGTCACCTCTAGTAATCCCACATGATCTCTGTGTTACCTACATGTATGCACAGGCGATGTTATATTACTGCACAGCCCATGTCACCTCTAGTAATCCCACATGATCTCTCAGTGTTACCTAAATGTATGCACAGGCGATGTTATATTACTGCACAGCCCATGTCACCTCTAGTAATCCCACATGATCTCTTAGTGTTACCTAAATGTATGCACAGGCGATGTTACATTACTGCACAGCCCAAGACACCTCTAGTAATCCCACATGGTCTCTCAATGTTACCTAAATGTATGCACAGGTGATGTTATATTACTGCACAGCCCATGTCACCTCTAGTAATCCCACATGATCTCAGTGTTACCTAAATGTATGCACAGGCGATGTTATATTACTGCACAGCCCATGTCACCTCTAGTAATCCCACATGATCTCTCAGTGTTACCTAAATGTATGCACAGGCGATGTTATATTACTGCACACCCCGTGTCACCTCTAGTAATCCCACATGATCTCTCAGTGTTACCTAAATGTATTCACAGGAGATGTTATATTACTGCACAGCCCATGTCACCTCTAGTAATCCCACATGATCTCTCAGTGTTACCTAAATGTATGCACAGGCGATGTTATATTACTGCACACCCCGTGTCACCTCTAGTAATCCCACATGATCTCTCAGTGTTACCTAAATGTATGCACAGGTGATGTTACATTACTGCACAGCCCATGTCACCTCTAGTAATCCCACATGATCTCTCAGCGTTACCTAAATGTATGCACAGGCGATGTTATATTACTGCACAGCCCGTGTCACCTCTAGTAATCCTACATGATCTCTCAGCGTTACCTAAATGTATGCACAGGCAATGTTATATTACTGCACAGCCCATGTCACCTCTAGTAATCCCACATGATCTCTCAGTGTTACCTAAATGTATGCACAGGCGATGTTATATTACTGCACAGCCCATGTCACCTCTAGTAATCCCACATGATCTCTCAGTGTTACCTACATGTATGCACAGGCGATGTTATATTACTGCACAGCCCATGTCACCTCTAGTAATACCACATGATCTCAGTGTTACCTAAATGTATGCACAGGCGATGTTATATTACTGCACAGCCCATGTCACCTCTAGTAATCCCACATGATCTCAGTGTTACCTAAATGTATGCACAGGCAATGTTATGTTACTGCACTGCCCATGTCACCTCTAGTAATCCTACATGATCTCAGTGTTACCTAAATGTACGCACAGGTGATGTTATATTACTGCACAGCCCATGTCACTTCAAGTAATCCCACATGATCTCTCTGTGTTACCTAAATGTATGCACAGGTGATGTTATATTACTGCCGAAGTCACCTCTAGTAATCCCACATGATCTCAGTGTTACCTAAATGTATGCACAGGCGATGTTATATTACTGCACAGCCCATGTAACCTCTAGTAATCCCACACGATCTCAGTGTTACCTAAATGTATGCACAGGCGATGTTATATTACTGCACAGCCCATGTTACCTCTAGTAATCCCACATGATCTCTCAGTGTTACCTAAATGTATGCACAGGAGATGTTATATTACTGCACAGCCCATGTCACCTCTAGTAATCCCACATGATCTCTCAGCGTTACCTAAATGTATGCACAGGCGATGTTATATTACTGCACAGCCAAAGACACCTCTAGTAATCCCACATGGTCTCTCAGTGTTACCTAAATGTATGCACAGGTAATGTTATATTTCTGCACAGCCCATGTCACCTCTAGTAATCCCACATGATCTCTGTGTTACCTACATGTATGCACAGGCGATGTTATATTACTGCACAGCCCAAGTCACCTCTAGTAATCCCACATGATCTCTCAGTGTTACCTAAATGTATGCACAGGCGATGTTATATTACTGCACAGCCCATGTCACCTCTAGTAATCCCACATGATCTCTCAGTGTTACCTAAATGTATGCACTGGCGATGTTACATTACTGCACAGCCCAAGACACCTCTAGTAATCCCACATGGTCTCTCAATGTTACCTAAATGTATGCACAGGTGATGTTATATTACTGCACAGCCCATGTCACCTCTAGTAATCCCACATGATCTCAGTGTTACCTAAATGTATGCACAGGCGATGTTATATTACTGCACAGCCCATGTCACCTCTAGTAATCCCACATGATCTCTCAGTGTTACCTAAATGTATGCACAGGCGATGTTATATTACTGCACACCCCGTGTCACCTCTAGTAATCCCACATGATCTCTCAGTGTTACCTAAATGTATTCACAGGAGATGTTATATTACTGCACAGCCCATGTCACCTCTAGTAATCCCACATGATCTCTCAGTGTTACCTAAATGTATGCACAGGTGATGTTATATTACTGCACAGCCCATGTCACCTCTAGTAATCCCACATGATCTCAGTGTTACCTAAATGTATGCACAGGCGATGTTATATTACTGCACAGCCCATGTTACCTCTAGTAATCCCACATGATCTCTCAGTGTTACCTAAATGTATGCACAGGAGATGTTATATTACTGCACAGCCCGTGTCACCTCTAGTAATCCTACATGATCTCTCAGCGTTACCTAAATGTATGCACAGGCAATGTTATATTACTGCACAGCCCATGTCACCTCTAGTAATCCCACATGATCTTAGTGTTACCTAAATGTATGCACAGGCGATGTTATATTACTGCACAGCCCATGTCACCTCTAGTAATCCCACATGATCTCTCAGTGTTACCTACATGTATGCACAGGCGATGTTATATTACTGCACAGCCCATGTCACCTCTAGTAATACCACATGATCTCAGTGTTACCTAAATGTATGCACAGGCGATGTTATATTACTGCACAGCCCATGTCACCTCTAGTAATCCCACATGATCTCAGTGTTACCTAAATGTATGCACAGGCGATGTTATGTTACTGCACTGCCCATGTCACCTCTAGTAATCCTACATGATCTCAGTGTTACCTAAATGTACGCACAGGTGATGTTATATTACTGCACAGCCCATGTCACTTCAAGTAATCCCACATGATCTCTCTGTGTTACCTAAATGTATGCACAGGTGATGTTATATTACTGCCGAAGTCACCTCTAGTAATCCCACATGATCTCAGTGTTACCTAAATGTATGCACAGGCGATGTTATATTACTGCACAGCCCATGTAACCTCTAGTAATCCCACACGATCTCAGTGTTACCTAAATGTATGCACAGGCGATGTTATATTACTGCACAGCCCATGTTACCTCTAGTAATCCCACATGATCTCTCAGTGTTACCTAAATGTATGCACAGGAGATGTTATATTACTGCACAGCCCATGTCACCTCTAGTAATCCCACATGATCTCTCAGCGTTACCTAAATGTATGCACAGGCGATGTTATATTACTGCACAGCCAAAGACACCTCTAGTAATCCCACATGGTCTCTCAGTGTTACCTAAATGTATGCACAGGTAATGTTATATTTCTGCACAGCCCATGTCACCTCTAGTAATCCCACATGATCTCTCAGTGTTACCTAAATGTATGCACAGGCGATGTTACATTACTGCACAGCCCAAGACACCTCTAGTAATCCCACATGGTCTCTCAATGTTACCTAAATGTATGCACAGGTGATGTTATATTACTGCACAGCCCATGTCACCTCTAGTAATCCCACATGATCTCAGTGTTACCTAAATGTATGCACAGGCGATGTTATATTACTGCACAGCCCATGTCACCTCTAGTAATCCCACATGATCTCTCAGTGTTACCTAAATGTATGCACAGGCGATGTTATATTACTGCACACCCCGTGTCACCTCTAGTAATCCCACATGATCTCTCAGTGTTACCTAAATGTATTCACAGGAGATGTTATATTACTGCACAGCCCATGTCACCTCTAGTAATCCCACATGATCTCTCAGTGTTACCTAAATGTATGCACAGGCGATGTTATATTACTGCACACCCCGTGTCACCTCTAGTAATCCCACATGATCTCTCAGTGTTACCTAAATGTATGCACAGGTGATGTTACATTACTGCACAGCCCATGTCACCTCTAGTAATCCCACATGATCTCTCAGCGTTACCTAAATGTATGCACAGGCGATGTTATATTACTGCACAGCCCGTGTCACCTCTAGTAATCCTACATGATCTCTCAGCGTTACCTAAATGTATGCACAGGCAATGTTATATTACTGCACAGCCCATGTCACCTCTAGTAATCCCACATGATCTTAGTGTTACCTAAATGTATGCACAGGCGATGTTATATTACTGCACAGCCCATGTCACCTCTAGTAATCCCACATGATCTCTCAGTGTTACCTACATGTATGCACAGGCGATGTTATATTACTGCACAGCCCATGTCACCTCTAGTAATACCACATGATCTCAGTGTTACCTAAATGTATGCACAGGCGATGTTATATTACTGCACAGCCCATGTCACCTCTAGTAATCCCACATGATCTCAGTGTTACCTAAATGTATGCACAGGCGATGTTATGTTACTGCACTGCCCATGTCACCTCTAGTAATCCTACATGATCTCAGTGTTACCTAAATGTACGCACAGGTGATGTTATATTACTGCACAGCCCATGTCACTTCAAGTAATCCCACATGATCTCTCTGTGTTACCTAAATGTATGCACAGGTGATGTTATATTACTGCCGAAGTCACCTCTAGTAATCCCACATGATCTCTCAGTGTTACCTAAATGTATGCACAGGCGATGTTATATTACTGCACAGCCCATGTCACCTCTAGTAATCCCACATGATCTCAGTGTTACCTAAATGTATGCACAGGCGATGTTATATTACTGCACAGCCCATGTCACCTCTAGTAATCCCACATGATCTCAGTGTTACCTAAATGTATGCACAGGCGATGTTATATTACTGCACAGCCCATGTCACCTCTTCTAATCCCACATGATCTCTCAGTGTAACCTAAATGTATGCACAGGTGATGTTATATTACTGCCCATGTCACCTCTAGTAATCCTACATGATCTCAGTGTTACCTAAATGTATGCACAGGCGATGTTATATTACTGCACAGCCCATGTCACCTCTAGTAATCCCACATGATCTCTCAGTGTAACCTAAATGTATGCACAGGCGATGTTATATTACTGCACAGCCCATGTCACCTCTAGTAATCCCACATGATCTCAGTGTTACCTAAATGTATGCACAGGAGATGTTATATTACTGCACAGCCCATGTCACCTCTAGTAATCCCACATGATCTCTCAGCGTTACCTAAATGTATGCACATGCGATGTTATATTACTGCACAGCCCGTGTCACCTCTAGTAATCCTACATGATCTCTCAGCGTTACCTAAATGTATGCACAGGCAATGTTATATTACTGCACAGCCCATGTCACCTCTAGTAATCCCACATGATATCAGTGTTACCTAAATGTATGCACAGGCGATGTTATATTACTGCACAGCCCATGTCACCTCTAGTAATCCCACATGATCTCTCAGTGTAACCTAAATGTATGCACAGGTGATGTTATATTACTGCCCATGTCACCTCTAGTAATCCCACATGATCTCAGTGTTACCTAAATGTATGCACAGGCGATGTTATATTACTGCACAGCCCATGTCACCTCTAGTAATCCCACATGAACTCAGTGTTAACTAAATGTATGCACAGGTGATGTTATATTACTGCACAGCCCATGTCACCTCTACTAATCCCACATGATCTCTCAGTGTTACCTAAATGTATGCACAGGTGATGTTATATTACTGCACAGCCCATGTCACCTCTAGTAACCCCACATGATCTCTCAGTGTTACCTAAATGTATGTACAGGTGATGTTATATTACTGCACAGCCCATGTCACTTCAAGTAATCCCACATGATCTCTCAGTGTTACCTAAATGTATGCACAGGTGATGTTCTATTACTGCACAGCCCATGTCACCTCTAGTAATTCCACATGATATCTCAGTGTTACCTAAATGTATGCACAGGTGATGTTCTATTACTGCACAGCCCATGTCACCTCTAGTAATCCCACACGATCTCAGTGTTACCTAAATGTATGCACAGGCGATGTTATATTACTGCACAGCCCATGTCACCTCTAGTAATCCCACATGATCTCTCAGTGTTACCTAAATGTATGCACAGGCGACGTTATATTACTGCACAGCCCAAGTCACCTCTAGTAATCCCACATGAGCTCAGTGTTACCTAAATGTATGCACAGGTGATGTTCTATTACTGCACAGCCCATGTCACTTCAAGTAATCCCACATGATCTCTCAGTGTTACCTAAATGTATGCACAGGTGATGTTCTATTACTGCACAGCCCATGTCACCTCTAGTAATCCCACATGATCTCTCAGTGTTACCTAAATGTATGCACAGGCGATGTTATATTTCTGCACAGTCCATGTCACCTCTAGTAATCCCATATGATCTCTCAGTGTTACCTAAATGTATGCACAGGCGATGTTATATTACTGCACAGCCCAAGTAACCTCTAGTAATCCCACACGATCTCAGTGTTACCTAAATGTATGCACAGGCGATGTTATATTACTGCACAGCCCATGTTACCTCTAGTAATCCCACATGATCTCTCAGTGTTACCTAAATGTATGCACAGGTAATGTTATATTTCTGCACAGCCCATGTCACCTCTAGTAATCCCACATGATCTCTGTGTTACCTACATGTATGCACAGGCGATGTTATATTACTGCACAGCCCATGTCACCTCTAGTAATCCCACATGATCTCTCAGTGTTACCTAAATGTATGCACAGGCGATGTTATATTACTGCACAGCCCATGTCACCTCTAGTAATCCCACATGATCTCTTAGTGTTACCTAAATGTATGCACAGGCGATGTTACATTACTGCACAGCCCAAGACACCTCTAGTAATCCCACATGGTCTCTCAATGTTACCTAAATGTATGCACAGGTGATGTTATATTACTGCACAGCCCATGTCACCTCTAGTAATCCCACATGATCTCAGTGTTACCTAAATGTATGCACAGGCGATGTTATATTACTGCACAGCCCATGTCACCTCTAGTAATCCCACATGATCTCTCAGTGTTACCTAAATGTATGCACAGGCGATGTTATATTACTGCACACCCCGTGTCACCTCTAGTAATCCCACATGATCTCTCAGTGTTACCTAAATGTATTCACAGGAGATGTTATATTACTGCACAGCCCATGTCACCTCTAGTAATCCCACATGATCTCTCAGTGTTACCTAAATGTATGCACAGGCGATGTTATATTACTGCACACCCCGTGTCACCTCTAGTAATCCCACATGATCTCTCAGTGTTACCTAAATGTATGCACAGGTGATGTTACATTACTGCACAGCCCATGTCACCTCTAGTAATCCCACATGATCTCTCAGCGTTACCTAAATGTATGCACAGGCGATGTTATATTACTGCACAGCCCGTGTCACCTCTAGTAATCCTACATGATCTCTCAGCGTTACCTAAATGTATGCACAGGCAATGTTATATTACTGCACAGCCCATGTCACCTCTAGTAATCCCACATGATCTCTCAGTGTTACCTAAATGTATGCACAGGCGATGTTATATTACTGCACAGCCCATGTCACCTCTAGTAATCCCACATGATCTCTCAGTGTTACCTACATGTATGCACAGGCGATGTTATATTACTGCACAGCCCATGTCACCTCTAGTAATACCACATGATCTCAGTGTTACCTAAATGTATGCACAGGCGATGTTATATTACTGCACAGCCCATGTCACCTCTAGTAATCCCACATGATCTCAGTGTTACCTAAATGTATGCACAGGCAATGTTATGTTACTGCACTGCCCATGTCACCTCTAGTAATCCTACATGATCTCAGTGTTACCTAAATGTACGCACAGGTGATGTTATATTACTGCACAGCCCATGTCACTTCAAGTAATCCCACATGATCTCTCTGTGTTACCTAAATGTATGCACAGGTGATGTTATATTACTGCCGAAGTCACCTCTAGTAATCCCACATGATCTCAGTGTTACCTAAATGTATGCACAGGCGATGTTATATTACTGCACAGCCCATGTAACCTCTAGTAATCCCACACGATCTCAGTGTTACCTAAATGTATGCACAGGCGATGTTATATTACTGCACAGCCCATGTTACCTCTAGTAATCCCACATGATCTCTCAGTGTTACCTAAATGTATGCACAGGAGATGTTATATTACTGCACAGCCCATGTCACCTCTAGTAATCCCACATGATCTCTCAGCGTTACCTAAATGTATGCACAGGCGATGTTATATTACTGCACAGCCAAAGACACCTCTAGTAATCCCACATGGTCTCTCAGTGTTACCTAAATGTATGCACAGGTAATGTTATATTTCTGCACAGCCCATGTCACCTCTAGTAATCCCACATGATCTCTGTGTTACCTACATGTATGCACAGGCGATGTTATATTACTGCACAGCCCAAGTCACCTCTAGTAATCCCACATGATCTCTCAGTGTTACCTAAATGTATGCACAGGCGATGTTATATTACTGCACAGCCCATGTCACCTCTAGTAATCCCACATGATCTCTCAGTGTTACCTAAATGTATGCACTGGCGATGTTACATTACTGCACAGCCCAAGACACCTCTAGTAATCCCACATGGTCTCTCAATGTTACCTAAATGTATGCACAGGTGATGTTATATTACTGCACAGCCCATGTCACCTCTAGTAATCCCACATGATCTCAGTGTTACCTAAATGTATGCACAGGCGATGTTATATTACTGCACAGCCCATGTCACCTCTAGTAATCCCACATGATCTCTCAGTGTTACCTAAATGTATGCACAGGCGATGTTATATTACTGCACACCCCGTGTCACCTCTAGTAATCCCACATGATCTCTCAGTGTTACCTAAATGTATTCACAGGAGATGTTATATTACTGCACAGCCCATGTCACCTCTAGTAATCCCACATGATCTCTCAGTGTTACCTAAATGTATGCACAGGTGATGTTATATTACTGCACAGCCCATGTCACCTCTAGTAATCCCACATGATCTCAGTGTTACCTAAATGTATGCACAGGCGATGTTATATTACTGCACAGCCCATGTTACCTCTAGTAATCCCACATGATCTCTCAGTGTTACCTAAATGTATGCACAGGAGATGTTATATTACTGCACAGCCCGTGTCACCTCTAGTAATCCTACATGATCTCTCAGCGTTACCTAAATGTATGCACAGGCAATGTTATATTACTGCACAGCCCATGTCACCTCTAGTAATCCCACATGATCTTAGTGTTACCTAAATGTATGCACAGGCGATGTTATATTACTGCACAGCCCATGTCACCTCTAGTAATCCCACATGATCTCTCAGTGTTACCTACATGTATGCACAGGCGATGTTATATTACTGCACAGCCCATGTCACCTCTAGTAATACCACATGATCTCAGTGTTACCTAAATGTATGCACAGGCGATGTTATATTACTGCACAGCCCATGTCACCTCTAGTAATCCCACATGATCTCAGTGTTACCTAAATGTATGCACAGGCGATGTTATGTTACTGCACTGCCCATGTCACCTCTAGTAATCCTACATGATCTCAGTGTTACCTAAATGTACGCACAGGTGATGTTATATTACTGCACAGCCCATGTCACTTCAAGTAATCCCACATGATCTCTCTGTGTTACCTAAATGTATGCACAGGTGATGTTATATTACTGCCGAAGTCACCTCTAGTAATCCCACATGATCTCAGTGTTACCTAAATGTATGCACAGGCGATGTTATATTACTGCACAGCCCATGTAACCTCTAGTAATCCCACACGATCTCAGTGTTACCTAAATGTATGCACAGGCGATGTTATATTACTGCACAGCCCATGTTACCTCTAGTAATCCCACATGATCTCTCAGTGTTACCTAAATGTATGCACAGGAGATGTTATATTACTGCACAGCCCATGTCACCTCTAGTAATCCCACATGATCTCTCAGCGTTACCTAAATGTATGCACAGGCGATGTTATATTACTGCACAGCCAAAGACACCTCTAGTAATCCCACATGGTCTCTCAGTGTTACCTAAATGTATGCACAGGTAATGTTATATTTCTGCACAGCCCATGTCACCTCTAGTAATCCCACATGATCTCTGTGTTACCTACATGTATGCACAGGCGATGTTATATTACTGCACAGCCCATGTCACCTCTAGTAATCCCACATGATCTCTCAGTGTTACCTAAATGTATGCACAGGCGATGTTATATTACTGCACAGCCCATGTCACCTCTAGTAATCCCACATGATCTCTCAGTGTTACCTAAATGTATGCACAGGCGATGTTACATTACTGCACAGCCCAAGACACCTCTAGTAATCCCACATGGTCTCTCAATGTTACCTAAATGTATGCACAGGTGATGTTATATTACTGCACAGCCCATGTCACCTCTAGTAATCCCACATGATCTCAGTGTTACCTAAATGTATGCACAGGCGATGTTATATTACTGCACAGCCCATGTCACCTCTAGTAATCCCACATGATCTCTCAGTGTTACCTAAATGTATGCACAGGCGATGTTATATTACTGCACACCCCGTGTCACCTCTAGTAATCCCACATGATCTCTCAGTGTTACCTAAATGTATTCACAGGAGATGTTATATTACTGCACAGCCCATGTCACCTCTAGTAATCCCACATGATCTCTCAGTGTTACCTAAATGTATGCACAGGCGATGTTATATTACTGCACACCCCGTGTCACCTCTAGTAATCCCACATGATCTCTCAGTGTTACCTAAATGTATGCACAGGTGATGTTACATTACTGCACAGCCCATGTCACCTCTAGTAATCCCACATGATCTCTCAGCGTTACCTAAATGTATGCACAGGCGATGTTATATTACTGCACAGCCCGTGTCACCTCTAGTAATCCTACATGATCTCTCAGCGTTACCTAAATGTATGCACAGGCAATGTTATATTACTGCACAGCCCATGTCACCTCTAGTAATCCCACATGATCTTAGTGTTACCTAAATGTATGCACAGGCGATGTTATATTACTGCACAGCCCATGTCACCTCTAGTAATCCCACATGATCTCTCAGTGTTACCTACATGTATGCACAGGCGATGTTATATTACTGCACAGCCCATGTCACCTCTAGTAATACCACATGATCTCAGTGTTACCTAAATGTATGCACAGGCGATGTTATATTACTGCACAGCCCATGTCACCTCTAGTAATCCCACATGATCTCAGTGTTACCTAAATGTATGCACAGGCGATGTTATGTTACTGCACTGCCCATGTCACCTCTAGTAATCCTACATGATCTCAGTGTTACCTAAATGTACGCACAGGTGATGTTATATTACTGCACAGCCCATGTCACTTCAAGTAATCCCACATGATCTCTCTGTGTTACCTAAATGTATGCACAGGTGATGTTATATTACTGCCGAAGTCACCTCTAGTAATCCCACATGATCTCTCAGTGTTACCTAAATGTATGCACAGGCGATGTTATATTACTGCACAGCCCATGTCACCTCTAGTAATCCCACATGATCTCAGTGTTACCTAAATGTATGCACAGGCGATGTTATATTACTGCACAGCCCATGTCACCTCTTCTAATCCCACATGATCTCTCAGTGTAACCTAAATGTATGCACAGGTGATGTTATATTACTGCCCATGTCACCTCTAGTAATCCTACATGATCTCAGTGTTACCTAAATGTATGCACAGGCGATGTTATATTACTGCACAGCCCATGTCACCTCTAGTAATCCCACATGATCTCTCAGTGTAACCTAAATGTATGCACAGGCGATGTTATATTACTGCACAGCCCATGTCACCTCTAGTAATCCCACATGATCTCAGTGTTACCTAAATGTATGCACAGGCGATGTTATGTTACTGCACTGCCCATGTCACCTCTAGTAATCCTACATGATCTCAGTGTTACCTAAATGTACGCACAGGTGATGTTATATTACTGCACAGCCCATGTCACTTCAAGTAATCCCACATGATCTCTCAGTGTTACCTAAATGTATGCACTGGTGATGTTCTATTACTGCACAGCCCATGTCACTTCAAGTAATCCCACATGATCTCTCAGTGTTACCTAAATGTATGCACTGGTGATGTTCTATTACTGCACAGCCCATGTCACTTCAAGTAATCCCACATGATCTCTCAGTGTTACCTAAATGTATGCACAGGCGATGTTATATTTCTGCACAGTCCATGTCACCTCTAGTAATCCCATATGATCTCTCAGTGTTACCTAAATGTATGCACAGGCGATGTTATATTACTGCACAGCCCATGTAACCTCTAGTAATCCCACACGATCTCAGTGTTACCTAAATGTATGCACAGGCGATGTTATATTACTGCACAGCCCATGTTACCTCTAGTAATCCCACATGATCTCTCAGTGTTACCTAAATGTATGCACAGGAGATGTTATATTACTGCACAGCCCATGTCACCTCTAGTAATCCCACATGATCTCTCAGCGTTACCTAAATGTATGCACAGGCGATGTTATATTACTGCACAGCCCGTGTCACCTCTAGTAATCCTACATGATCTCTCAGCGTTACCTAAATGTATGCACAGGCAATGTTATATTACTGCACAGCCCATGTCACCTCTAGTAATCCCACATGATCTTAGTGTTACCTAAATGTATGCACAGGCGATGTTATATTACTGCACAGCCCATGTCACCTCTAGTAATCCCACATGATCTCTCAGTGTTACCTACATGTATGCACAGGCGATGTTATATTACTGCACAGCCCATGTCACCTCTAGTAATACCACATGATCTCAGTGTTACCTAAATGTATGCACAGGCGATGTTATATTACTGCACAGCCCATGTCACCTCTAGTAATCCCACATGATCTCAGTGTTACCTAAATGTATGCACAGGCGATGTTATGTTACTGCACTGCCCATGTCACCTCTAGTAATCCTACATGATCTCAGTGTTACCTAAATGTACGCACAGGTGATGTTATATTACTGCACAGCCCATTTCACTTCAAGTAATCCCACATGATCTCTCTGTGTTACCTAAATGTATGCACAGGTGATGTTATATTACTGCCGAAGTCACCTCTAGTAATCCCACATGATCTCTCAGTGTTACCTAAATGTATGCACAGGCGATGTTATATTACTGCACAGCCCATGTCACCTCTAGTAATCCCACATGATCTCAGTGTTACCTAAATGTATGCACAGGCGATGTTCTATTACTGCACAGCCCATGTCACCTCTTCTAATCCCACATGATCTCTCAGTGTAACCTAAATGTATGCACAGGTGATGTTATATTACTGCCCATGTCACCTCTAGTAATCCTACATGATCTCAGTGTTACCTAAATGTATGCACAGGCGAGGTTATATTACTGCACAGCCCATGTCACCTCTAGTAATCCCACATGATCTCTCAGTGTAACCTAAATGTATGCACAGGCGATGTTATATTACTGCACAGCCCATGTCACCTCTAGTAATCCCACATGATCTCAGTGTTACCTAAATGTATGCACAGGCGATGTTATGTTACTGCACTGCCCATGTCACCTCTAGTAATCCTACATGATCTCAGTGTTACCTAAATGTACGCACAGGTGATGTTATATTACTGCACAGCCCATGTCACTTCAAGTAATCCCACATGATCTCTCAGTGTTACCTAAATGTATGCACTGGTGATGTTCTATTACTGCACAGCCCATGTCACTTCAAGTAATCCCACATGATCTCTCAGTGTTACCTAAATGTATGCACAGGTGATGTTCTATTACTGCACAGCCCATGTCACCTCTAGTAATCCCATATGATCTCTCAGTGTTACCTAAATGTATGCACAGGCGATGTTATATTACTGCACAGCCCATGTAACCTCTAGTAATCCCACACGATCTCAGTGTTACCTAAATGTATGCACAGGCGATGTTATATTACTGCACAGCCCATGTTACCTCTAGTAATCCCACATGATCTCTCAGTGTTACCTAAATGTATGCACAGGAGATGTTATATTACTGCACAGCCCATGTCACCTCTAGTAATCCCACATGATCTCTCAGCGTTACCTAAATGTATGCACAGGCGATGTTATATTACTGCACAGCCAAAGACACCTCTAGTAATCCCACATGGTCTCTCAGTGTTACCTAAATGTATGCACAGGTAATGTTATATTTCTGCACAGCCCATGTCACCTCTAGTAATCCCACATGATCTCTGTGTTACCTACATGTATGCACAGGCGATGTTATATTACTGCACAGCCCATGTCACCTCTAGTAATCCCACATGATCTCTCAGTGTTACCTAAATGTATGCACAGGCGATGTTATATTACTGCACAGCCCATGTCACCTCTAGTAATCCCACATGATCTCTCAGTGTTACCTAAATGTATGCACAGGCGATGTTACATTACTGCACAGCCCAAGACACCTCTAGTAATCCCACATGGTCTCTCAATGTTACCTAAATGTATGCACAGGTGATGTTATATTACTGCACAGCCCATGTCACCTCTAGTAATCCCACATGATCTCAGTGTTACCTAAATGTATGCACAGGCGATGTTATATTACTGCACAGCCCATGTCACCTCTAGTAATCCCACATGATCTCTCAGTGTTACCTAAATGTATGCACAGGCGATGTTATATTACTGCACACCCCGTGTCACCTCTAGTAATCCCACATGATCTCTCAGTGTTACCTAAATGTATTCACAGGAGATGTTATATTACTGCACAGCCCATGTCACCTCTAGTAATCCCACATGATCTCTCAGTGTTACCTAAATGTATGCACAGGCGATGTTATATTACTGCACACCCCGTGTCACCTCTAGTAATCCCACATGATCTCTCAGTGTTACCTAAATGTATGCACAGGTGATGTTACATTACTGCACAGCCCATGTCACCTCTAGTAATCCCACATGATCTCTCAGCGTTACCTAAATGTATGCACAGGCGATGTTATATTACTGCACAGCCCGTGTCACCTCTAGTAATCCTACATGATCTCTCAGCGTTACCTAAATGTATGCACAGGCAATGTTATATTACTGCACAGCCCATGTCACCTCTAGTAATCCCACATGATCTTAGTGTTACCTAAATGTATGCACAGGCGATGTTATATTACTGCACAGCCCATGTCACCTCTAGTAATCCCACATGATCTCTCAGTGTTACCTACATGTATGCACAGGCGATGTTATATTACTGCACAGCCCATGTCACCTCTAGTAATACCACATGATCTCAGTGTTACCTAAATGTATGCACAGGCGATGTTATATTACTGCACAGCCCATGTCACCTCTAGTAATCCCACATGATCTCAGTGTTACCTAAATGTATGCACAGGCGATGTTATGTTACTGCACTGCCCATGTCACCTCTAGTAATCCTACATGATCTCAGTGTTACCTAAATGTACGCACAGGTGATGTTATATTACTGCACAGCCCATGTCACTTCAAGTAATCCCACATGATCTCTCTGTGTTACCTAAATGTATGCACAGGTGATGTTATATTACTGCCGAAGTCACCTCTAGTAATCCCACATGATCTCTCAGTGTTACCTAAATGTATGCACAGGCGATGTTATATTACTGCACAGCCCATGTCACCTCTAGTAATCCCACATGATCTCAGTGTTACCTAAATGTATGCACAGGCGATGTTATATTACTGCACAGCCCATGTCACCTCTTCTAATCCCACATGATCTCTCAGTGTAACCTAAATGTATGCACAGGTGATGTTATATTACTGCCCATGTCACCTCTAGTAATCCTACATGATCTCAGTGTTACCTAAATGTATGCACAGGCGATGTTATATTACTGCACAGCCCATGTCACCTCTAGTAATCCCACATGATCTCTCAGTGTAACCTAAATGTATGCACAGGCGATGTTATATTACTGCACAGCCCATGTCACCTCTAGTAATCCCACATGATCTCAGTGTTACCTAAATGTATGCACAGGCGATGTTATGTTACTGCACTGCCCATGTCACCTCTAGTAATCCTACATGATCTCAGTGTTACCTAAATGTACGCACAGGTGATGTTATATTACTGCACAGCCCATGTCACTTCAAGTAATCCCACATGATCTCTCAGTGTTACCTAAATGTATGCACTGGTGATGTTCTATTACTGCACAGCCCATGTCACTTCAAGTAATCCCACATGATCTCTCAGTGTTACCTAAATGTATGCACTGGTGATGTTCTATTACTGCACAGCCCATGTCACTTCAAGTAATCCCACATGATCTCTCAGTGTTACCTAAATGTATGCACAGGCGATGTTATATTTCTGCACAGTCCATGTCACCTCTAGTAATCCCATATGATCTCTCAGTGTTACCTAAATGTATGCACAGGCGATGTTATATTACTGCACAGCCCATGTAACCTCTAGTAATCCCACACGATCTCAGTGTTACCTAAATGTATGCACAGGCGATGTTATATTACTGCACAGCCCATGTTACCTCTAGTAATCCCACATGATCTCTCAGTGTTACCTAAATGTATGCACAGGAGATGTTATATTACTGCACAGCCCATGTCACCTCTAGTAATCCCACATGATCTCTCAGCGTTACCTAAATGTATGCACAGGCGATGTTATATTACTGCACAGCCCGTGTCACCTCTAGTAATCCTACATGATCTCTCAGCGTTACCTAAATGTATGCACAGGCAATGTTATATTACTGCACAGCCCATGTCACCTCTAGTAATCCCACATGATCTTAGTGTTACCTAAATGTATGCACAGGCGATGTTATATTACTGCACAGCCCATGTCACCTCTAGTAATCCCACATGATCTCTCAGTGTTACCTACATGTATGCACAGGCGATGTTATATTACTGCACAGCCCATGTCACCTCTAGTAATACCACATGATCTCAGTGTTACCTAAATGTATGCACAGGCGATGTTATATTACTGCACAGCCCATGTCACCTCTAGTAATCCCACATGATCTCAGTGTTACCTAAATGTATGCACAGGCGATGTTATGTTACTGCACTGCCCATGTCACCTCTAGTAATCCTACATGATCTCAGTGTTACCTAAATGTACGCACAGGTGATGTTATATTACTGCACAGCCCATTTCACTTCAAGTAATCCCACATGATCTCTCTGTGTTACCTAAATGTATGCACAGGTGATGTTATATTACTGCCGAAGTCACCTCTAGTAATCCCACATGATCTCTCAGTGTTACCTAAATGTATGCACAGGCGATGTTATATTACTGCACAGCCCATGTCACCTCTAGTAATCCCACATGATCTCAGTGTTACCTAAATGTATGCACAGGCGATGTTCTATTACTGCACAGCCCATGTCACCTCTTCTAATCCCACATGATCTCTCAGTGTAACCTAAATGTATGCACAGGTGATGTTATATTACTGCCCATGTCACCTCTAGTAATCCTACATGATCTCAGTGTTACCTAAATGTATGCACAGGCGAGGTTATATTACTGCACAGCCCATGTCACCTCTAGTAATCCCACATGATCTCTCAGTGTAACCTAAATGTATGCACAGGCGATGTTATATTACTGCACAGCCCATGTCACCTCTAGTAATCCCACATGATCTCAGTGTTACCTAAATGTATGCACAGGCGATGATATGTTACTGCACTGCCCATGTCACCTCTAGTAATCCTACATGATCTCAGTGTTACCTAAATGTACGCACAGGTGATGTTATATTACTGCACAGCCCATGTCACTTCAAGTAATCCCACATGATCTCTCAGTGTTACCTAAATGTATGCACTGGTGATGTTCTATTACTGCACAGCCCATGTCACTTCAAGTAATCCCACATGATCTCTCAGTGTTACCTAAATGTATGCACAGGTGATGTTCTATTACTGCACAGCCCATGTCACCTCTAGTAATCCCATATGATCTCTCAGTGTTACCTAAATGTATGCACAGGCGATGTTATATTACTACACAGCCCATGTAACCTCTAGTAATCCCACACGATCTCAGTGTTACCTAAATGTATGCACAGGCGATGTTATATTACTGCACAGCCCATGTTACCTCTAGTAATCCCACATGATCTCTCAGTGTTACCTAAATGTATGCACAGGAGATGTTATATTACTGCACAGCCCATGTCACCTCTAGTAATCCCACATGATCTCTCAGCGTTACCTAAATGTATGCACAGGCGATGTTATATTACTGCACAGCCCGTGTCACCTCTAGTAATCCTACATGATCTCTCAGCGTTACCTAAATGTATGCACAGGCAATGTTATATTACTGCACAGCCCATGTCACCTCTAGTAATCCCACATGATCTCAGTGTTACCTAAATGTATGCACAGGCGATGTTATATTACTGCACAGCCCATGTCACCTCTAGTAATCCCACATGATCTCTCAGTGTAACCTAAATGTATGCACAGGTGATGTTATATTACTGCCCATGTCACCTCTAGTAATCCCACATGATCTCAGTGTTACCTAAATGTATGCACAGGCGATGTTATATTACTGCACAGCCCATGTCACCTCTAGTAATCCCACATGATCTCAGTGTTACCTAAATGTACGCACAGATGATGTTATATTACTGCACAGCCCATGTCACCTCTAGTAATCCCACACGATCTCAGTATTACCTAAATGTATGCACAGGCGATGTTCTATTACTGCACAGCCCATGTCACCTCTAGTAATCCCACATGATCTCTCAGTGTTACCTAAATGTATGCACAGGTGATGTTCTATTACTGCACAGCTCATGTCACCTCTAGTAATCCCACACGATCTCTCAGTGTTACCTAAATGTATGCACAGGCGACGTTATATTACTGCACAGCCCATGTCACCTCTAGTAATCCCACATGAGCTCTGTGTTACCTAAATGTATGCACAGGCGATGTTATATTTCTGCACAGTCCATGTCACCTCTAGTAATCCCACATGATCTCTCAGTGTTACCTAAATGTATGCACAGGCGATGTTATGTTACTGCACAGCCCATGTCACCTCTAGTAATCCCACATGATCTCTCAGTGTTACCTAAATGTATGCACAGGCGATGTTATATTACTGCACAGCCCATGTCACCTCTAGTAATCCCACACGATCTCAGTGTTACCTAAATGTATGCACAGGCGATGTTATATTACTGCACAGCCCATGTCACCTCTAGTAATCCCACATGATCTCTCAGTGTAACCTAAATGTATGCACAGGTGATGTTATATTACTGCACAGCCCATGTCACCTCTAGTAATCCCACATGATCTGTGTTAACTAAATGTATGCACAGGCGATGTTATATTTCTGCACAGTCATGTCACCTCTAGTAATCCCATATGATCTCTCAGTGTTACCTAAATGTATGCCCAGGCGATGTTATATTACTGCACAGCCCATGTCACCTCTAGTAATCCCACACGATCTCAGTGTTACCTAAATGTATGCACAGGCGATGTTATATTACTGCACAGCCCATGTCACCTCTAGTAATCCCACATGATCTCTCAGTGTTACCTAAATGTATGCACAGGAGATGTTATATTACTGCACAGCCCATGTCACCTCTAGTAATCCCACATGATCTCTCAGCGTTACCTAAATGTATGCACAGGCGATGTTATATTACTGCACAGCCCGTGTCACCTCTAGTAATCCTACATGATCTCTCAGCGTTACCTAAATGTATGCACAGGCAATGTTATATTACTGCACAGCCCATGTCACCTCTAGTAATCCCACATGATCTCAGTGTTACCTAAATGTATGCACAGGCGATGTTATATTACTGCACAGCCCATGTCACCTCTAGTAATCCCACATGATCTCTCAGTGTAACCTAAATGTATGCACAGGTGATGTTATATTACTGCCCATGTCACCTCTAGTAATCCCACATGATCTCAGTGTTACCTAAATGTATGCACAGGCGATGTTATATTACTGCACAGCCCATGTCACCTCTAGTAATCCCACATGATCTCAGTGTTAACTAAATGTATGCACAGGTGATGTTATATTACTGCACAGCCCATGTCACCTCTACTAATCCCACATGATCTCTCAGTGTTACCTAAATGTATGCACAGGTGATGTTATATTACTGCACAGCCCATGTCACCTCTAGTAACCCCACATGATCTCTCAGTGTTACCTAAATGTATGTACAGGTGATGTTATATTACTGCACAGCCCATGTCACTTCAAGTAATCCCACATGATCTCTCAGTGTTACCTAAATGTATGCACAGGTGATGTTCTATTACTGCACAGCCCATGTCACCTCTAGTAATTCCACATGATATCTCAGTGTTACCTAAATGTATGCACAGGTGATGTTCTATTACTGCACAGCCCATGTCACCTCTAGTAATCCCACACGATCTCAGTGTTACCTAAATGTATGCACAGGCGATGTTATATTACTGCACAGCCCATGTCACCTCTAGTAATCCCACATGATCTCTCAGTGTTACCTAAATGTATGCACAGGCGATGTTATATTACTGCACAGCCCATGTCACCTCTAGTAATCCCACATGATCTCAGTGTTAACTAAATGTATGCACAGGTGATGTTATATTACTGCACAGCCCATGTCACCTCTACTAATCCCACATGATCTCTCAGTGTTACCTAAATGTATGCACAGGTGATGTTATATTACTGCACAGCCCATGTCACCTCTAGTAATCCCACATGATCTCTCAGTGTTACCTAAATGTATGCACAGGTGATGTTCTATTACTGTACAGCCCATGTCACCTCTAGTAATTCCACATGATCTCTCAGTGTTACCTAAATGTATGCACAGGTGATGTTCTATTACTGCACAGCCCATGTCACCTCTAGTAATCCCACACGATCTCAGTGTTACCTAAATGTATGCACAGGCGATGTTATATTACTGCACAGCCCATGTCACCTCTAGTAATCCCACATGATCTCTCAGTGTTACCTAAATGTATGCACAGGCGACGTTATATTACTGCACAGCCCAAGTCACCTCTAGTAATCCCACATGAGCTCAGTGTTACCTAAATGTATGCACAGGCGATGTTATATTTCTGCACAGTCCATGTCACCTCTAGTAATCCCACATGATCTCTCAGTGTTACCTAAATGTATGCATAGGCGATGTTATATTACTGCACAGCCCATGTCACCTCTAGTAATCCCACATGATCTCTCAGTGTTACCTAAATGTATGCACAGGCGATGTTATATTACTGCACAGCCCATGTCACCTCTAGTAATCCCACATGATCTCTGTGTTACCAAAATGTATGCACAGGCGATGTTATATTACTGCACAGTCCATGTCACCTCTAGTAATCCCACATGATCTTTCAGTGTTACCTAAATGTATGCACAGGCGTTGTTATATTACTGCACATCCCATGTCACCTCTAGTAATCCCACATGATCTCTGTGTTACCTAAATGTATGCACAGGTGATGTTATATTACTGCACAGCCCATGTCACCTCTAGTAATCCCACATGATCTCTCAGTGTTACCTACATGTATGCACAGATGATGTTATATTACTGCACAGCCTGTGTCACCTCTAGTAATCCCACATGATCTCTCAGTGTTACCTACATGTATGCACAGGCGATGTTATATTACTGCACAGCCCATGTCATCTCTAGTAATCCCACATGATCTCAGTGTAACCTAAATGTATGCACAGGCGATGTTATATTACTGCACAGCCCATGTCACCTCTAGTAATCCCACATGATCTCAGTATTACCTACATGTATGCAAAGGCTATGTTATATTACTGCACAGCCCATGTCACCTCTACTAATCCCACATGATCTCTCAGTGTAACCTAAATGTATGCACAGGTGATGTTATATTACTGCCCATGTCACCTCTAGTAATCCTACATGATCTCAGTGTTACCTAAATGTATGCACAGGCGATGTTATATTACTGCACAGCCCATGTCACCTCTAGTAATCCCACATGATCTCTCAGTGTAACCTAAATGTATGCACAGGTGATGTTATATTACTGCACAGCCCATGTCACCTCTAGTAATCCCACATGATCTGTGTTAACTAAATGTATGCACAGGTGATGTTATATTACTGCACAGCCCATGTCACTTCAAGTAATCCCACATGATCTCTCAGTGTTACCTAAATGTAAGCACAGGTGATGTTCTATTACTGCACAGCCCATGTCACCTCTAGTAATTCCACATGATCTCTCAGTGTTACCTAAATGTATGCACAGGCGATGTTATATTTCTGCACAGTCCATGTCACCTCTAGTAATCCCATATGATCTCTCAGTGTTACCTAAATGTATGCACAGGCGATGTTATATTACTGCACAGCCCATGTCACCTCTAGTAATCCCACACGATCTCAGTGTTACCTAAATGTATGCACAGGCGATGTTATATTACTGCACAGCCCATGTCACCTCTAGTAATCCCACATGATCTCTCAGTGTTACCTAAATATATGCACAGGTGATGTTATATTACTGCACAGCCCATGTCACCTCTAGTAATCCCACATGATCTCTCAGCGTTACCTAAATGTATGCACAGGCGATGTTATATTACTGCCCAAGTCACCTCTAGTAATCCCACATGATCTCAGTGTTACCTAAATGTACGCACAGGTGATGTTATATTACTGCACAGCCCATGTCACCTCTAGTAATCCCACATGATCTCTCTGTGTTACCTAAATGTATGCACAGGTGATGTTATATTACTGCACAGCCCATGTCACTTCAAGTAATCCCACATGATCTCTCTGTGTTACCTAAATGTATGCACAGGTGATGTTATATTACTGCCCAAGTCACCTCTAGTAATCCCACATGATCTCTCAGTGTTACCTAAATGTATGCACAGGCGATGTTATATTACTGCACAGCCCATGCCACCTCTAGTAATCCCACATGATCTCAGTGTTACCTAAATGTATGCACAGGCGATGTTATATTACTGCACTGCCCATGTCACCTCTAGTAATCCCACATGATCTCTCTGTGTTACCTAAATGTATGCACAGGTGATGTTATAGTACTGCACAGCCCATGTCACTTCAAGTAATCCCACATGATCTCTCTGTGTTACCTAAATGTATGCACAGGTGATGTTATATTACTGCCCAAGTCACCTCTAGTAATCCCACATGATCTCAGTGTTACCTAAATGTACGCACAGGTGATGTTATATTACTGCACAGCCCATGTCACCTCTAGTAATCCCACATGATCTCTCTGTGTTACCTAAATGTATGCACAGGTGATGTTATATTACTCCACAGCCCATGTCACTTCAAGTAATCCCACATGATCTCTCTGTGTTACCTAAATGTATGCACAGGTGATGTTATATTACTGCCCAAGTCACCTCTAGTAATCCCACATGATCTCTCAGTGTTACCTACATGTATGCACAGGCGATGTTATATTACTGCACAGCCCATGCCATCTCTAGTAATCCCACATGATCTCAGTGTTACCTAAATGTATGCACAGGCGATGTTATATTACTGCACAGCCCATGTCATCTCTAGTAATCCCACATGATCTCAGTGTTACCTAAATGTATGCTCAGGTGATGTTATATTACTGCACAGCCCATGTCACCTCTAGTAATCCCACATGATCTCAGTGTTACCTAAATGTATGCACAGGTGATGTTATATTACTGCACAGCCCATGTCATCTCTAGTAATCCCACATGATCTCTCAGTGTTACCTAAATGTATGCCCAGGCGATGTTATATTACTGCACAGCCCATGTCACCTCTAGTAATCCCACATGATCTCTCAGTGTTACCTAAATGTATGCACAGGCGATGTTATATTACTGCACAGCCCATGTCACCTCTAGTAATAACACATGATCTCTCAGTGTTATCTAAATGTATGCACAGGTAATGTTATATTACTGCACAGCCCATGTCACCTCTAGTAATCCCACATGATCTCAGTGTTACCTAAATGTATGCACAGGCGATGTTATATTACTGCACAGCCCATGTCATCTCTAGTAATCCCACATGATCTCAGTGTTACCTAAATGTATGCACAGGCGATGTTATATTACTGCACAGCCCATGTCACCTCTAGTAATCCCACATGATCTCAGTGTTTCCTAAATGTATGCACATGCGATGTTCTATTACTGCACAGCCCATGTCACCTCTAGTAATACCACATGATCTCTCAGTGTTACCTAAATGTATGCACAGGTGATGTTATATTACTGCACAGCCCATGTCACCTCTAGTAATCCCACATGATCTCAGTGTTACCTAAATGTATGCACAGGTGATGTTATATTACTGCACAGCCCATGTCACCTCTAGTAATCCCACATGATCTCAGTGTTACCTAAATGTATGCACAGGAGATGTTATATTACTGCACAGCCCATGTCACCTCTAGTAATCCCACATGATCTCTCAGTGTTACCTAAATGTATGCACAGGAGATGTTATATTACTGCACAGCCCGTGTCACCTCTAGTAATCCCACATGATCTCTCAGTGATACCTAAATGTATGCACAGGCGATGTTATATTACTGCACAGCCCATGTCACCTCTAGTAATCCCACATGATCTCAGTGTTACCTAAATGTATGCACAGGCGATGTTATATTACTGCACAGCCCATGTCACCTCTAGTAATCCCACATGATCTCAGTGTTACCTAAATGTATGCACAGGCGATGTTATATTACTGCACAGCCCGTGTCACCTCTAGTAATCCCACATGATCTCAGTGTTACCTAAATGTATGCGCAGGCGATGTTATATTACTGCACAGCCCATGTCATCTCTAGTAATCCCACATGATCTCAGTGTTACCTAAATGTATGCACAGGAGATGTTATATTACTGCACAGCCCATGTCACCTCTAGTAATCCCACATGATCTCTCAGCGTTACCTAAATGTATGCACAGGAGATGTTATATTGCTGCACAGCCCATGTCACCTCTAGTAATCCCACATGATCTCTCAGTGTTACCTAAATGTATGCACAGGCAATGTTATATTACTGCACAGCCCATGTCACCTCTAGTAATCCCACATGTTCTCTCAGTGTTACCTAAATGTATGCACAGGCAATGTTATATTACTGCACAGCCCATGTCATCTCTAGTAATCCCACAGGATCTCTCAGTGTTACCTAAATGTATGCACAGGCGATGTTATATTACTGCACAGCCCATGTCATCTCTAGTAATCCCACAAGATCTCTCAGTGTTACCTAAATGTATGCACAGGCGATGTTATATTACTGCACAGCCCATGTCATCTCTAGTAATCCCACATGATCTCAGTGTTACCTAAATGTATGCACAGGCAATGTTATATTACTGCACAGCCCATGTCACCTCTAGTAATCCCACATGATCTCAGTGTTACCTAAATGTATGCAGAGGTGACGTTATATTACTGCACAGCCCATGTCACCTCTAGTAATCCCACATGATCTCAGTGTTACCTAATGTATGCACAGGCGATGTTATATTACTGCACAGCCCATGTCACCTCTAGTAATCCCATATGATCTCAGTGTTACCTAAATGTATGCACATGCGATGTTATATTACTGCACAGCCCATGTCACCTCTAGTAATCCCACATGATCTCAGTGTTACCTAAATGTATGCACAGGAGATGTTATATTACTGCACAGCCCATGTCACCTCTAGTAATCCCACATGATCTCAGTGTTACCTAAATGTATGCACAGGAGATGTTATATTACTGCACAGCCCATGTCACCTCTACTAATCCCACATGATCTCTCAGTGTTACCTAAATGTATGCACAGGCGATGTTATATTACTGCACAGCCCAGGTCACCTCTAGTAATCCCACATGATCTCAGTGTTACCTAAATGTATGCACAGGAGATGTTATATTACTGCACAGCCCATGTCACCTCTAGTAATCCCACATGATCTCTCAGTGTTACCTAAATGTATGCACAGGCGATGTTATATTACTGCACAGCCCAGGTCACCTCTAGTAATCCCACATGATCTCAGTGTTACCTAAATGTATGCACAGGAGATGTTATATTACTGCACAGCCCATGTCACCTCTAGTAATCCCACATGATCTCAGTGTTACCTAAATGTATGCACAGGCGATGTTATTTCTGCACAGCCCATGTCACTTCTAGTAATCCCACATGATCTCAGTGTTACCTAAATGTATGCACAGGCGATGTTATATTACTGCACAGCCCATGTCACCTCTAGTAATCCCACATGATCTCTCAGTGTTACCTAAATGTATGCACAGGCAATGTTATATTACTGCACAGCCCATGTCACCTCTAGTAATCCCACATGATCTCAGTGTTACCTAATGTATGCACAGGAGATGTTATATTACTGCACAGCCCATGTCACCTCTAGTAATCCCACATGATCTCTCAGTGTTACCTAATGTATGCACAGGAGATGTTATATTACTGCACAGTCCATGTCACCTCTAGTAATCCCACATGATCTCAGTGTTCCCTAAATGTATGCACAGGAGATGTTATATTACTACACAGCCCATGTCACCTCTAGTAATCCCACATGATCTCAGTGTTACCTAAATGTATGCACAGGAGATGTTATATTACTGCACAGCCCATGTCACCTCTACTAATCCCACATGATCTCTCAGTGTTACCTAAATGTATGCTCAGGTGATGTTATATTACTGCACAGCCCATGTCACCTCTAGTAATCTCACATGATCTCAGTGTTACCTAAATGTATGCACAGGAGATGTTATATTACTGCACAGCCCATGTCACCTCTAGTAGTACCACATGATCTCAGTGTTACCAACATGTATGCACAGGTGATGTTATATTACTGCACAGCCCATGTCACCTCTAGTAATCCCACATGATCTCAGTGTTACCTAAATGTATGCACAGGCGATGTTATATTACTGCACAGCCCATGTCACCTCTAGTAATCCCACATGATCGCTGTGTTACCTAAATGTATGCACAGGCGATGTTATTTCTCTGACGTCCTAGTGGATGCTGGGAACTCCGTAAGGACCATGGGGAATAGCGGCTCCACAGGAGACTGGGCACAAAAGTAAAATCTTTATGACTAGCTGGTGTGCACTGGCTCCTCCCCCTATGACCCTCCTCCAAGCCTCAGTTAGATTTTTGTGCCCGAACGAGAAGGGTGCAGGCTAGGTGGCTCTCCTGAGCTGCTTAGAGTAAAAGTTTAAATAGGTTTTTTTATTTTCAGTGAGTACTGCTGGCAACAGGCTCACTGCATCGTGGGACTAAGGGGAGAAGAAGCGAACTCACCTGCGTGCAGAGTGGATTGGGCTTCTTGGCTACTGGACATTAGCTCCAGAGGGACGATCACAGGCCCAGTTTGGATGGGTCCCGGAGCCGCGCCGCCGGCCCCCTTACAGAGCCAGAAGACTGAAGAGGTCCGGAAAATCGGCGGCAGAAGACGTCCTGTCTTCACTAAGATAGCGCACAGCACCGCAGCTGTGCGCCATTGCTCTCAGCACACTTCACACTCCGGTCACTGAGGGTGCAGGGCGCTGGGGGGGGAGCGCCCTGAGACGCAATAAAGCACGTTTAAAACCTTTTATATGGCAAAAGAAATGCATCACATATAGCTCCTGGGCTATATGGATGCATTTAACCCCTGCCAGTTTTCCTTTAAAAAAAGGCCGCCGAGAAGGGGGCGGAGCCTATCTCCTCAGCACACAAGCGCCATTTTCCCTCACAGCTCCGCTGGAAGGACGGCTCCCTGACTCTCCCCTGCAGTCCTGCACTACAGAAACAGGGTAAAACAAGAGAGGGGGGGCACTATTTGGCAGATAATATTATACAGCAGCTATAGAAGGGAGAAACACTTATATAAGGTTATCCCTGTATATATATAGCGCTCTGGTGTGTGCTGGCAAACTCTCCCTCTGTCTCCCCAAAGGGCTCGTGGGGTCCTGTCCTCTATTAGAGCATTCCCTGTGTTTGTGCTGTGTGTCGGTACGATTGTGTCGACATGTATGAGGAGGAAAATGATGTGGAGGCGGAGCAATTGCCTGTAATAGTGATGTCACCCCCTAGGGAGTCGACACCTGACTGGATGGTCGTATGGAAGGAATTACGTGACAGTGTCAGCACTTTGCAAAAAACTGTTGACGACATGAGACAGCCGGCAAATCAGTTAGTGCCTGTCCAGGCGTCTCAAACACCGTCAGGGGCTCTAAAGCGCCCGTTACCTCAGATGGTCGACACAGACCCAGAAACGGATACTGACTCCAGTGTCGACGGTGAGGAGAAAAACGTAATGTCCAGTAGGGCCACACGTTACATGATCACGGCAATGAAGGAGGTTTTGAACATTTCTGATACTACAAGTACCACAAAAAAGGGTATTATGTGGGGTGTGAAAAAACTACCCATAGTTTTTCCTGAATCAGATGAATTAAATGAGGTGTGTGATGAAGCGTGGGTTTCCCCCAATAAAAAACTGCTAATTTCTAAAAAATTGTTGGCATTATACCCTTTCCCGCCAGAGGTTAGGGCGCGTTGGGAAACACCCCCTAGGGTAGATAAGGCGCTCACACGCTTATCAAAACAAGTGGCGTTACCGTCTCCTGATACGGCCGCCCTCAAGGAACCAGCTGATAGAAAGCTGGAAAATATCCTAAAAGGTATATACACACATACTGGTGTTATACTGCGACCAGCAATCGCCTCAGCCTGGATGTGCAGCGCTGGAGTGGCTTGGTCGGATTCCCTGACTGAAAATATTGATACCCTGGATAGGGACAGTATTTTATTGACTATAGAGCATTTAAAGTATGCATTACTATATATGCGAGATGCACAGAGGGATATTTGCACCCTGGCATCAAGAGTAAGTGCGCTGTCCATTTCTGCCAGAAGAGGGTTATGGACGCGACAGTGGTCAGGTGATGCGGATTCCAAACGGCATATGGAAGTATTGCCGTATAAAGGGGAGGAGTTATTTGGGGTCGGTCTATCGGACCTGGTGGCCACGGCAACGGCTGGGAAATCCACCTTTTTACCCCAGGTCGCCTCTCAGCAGAAAAAGACACCGTCTTTTCAGACTCAGTCCTTTCGTCCCCATAAGGGCAAGCAGGCAAAAGGCCACTCATTTCTGCCCCGGGGCAGAGGAAGGGGAAAAAGACTGCAGCAAGCAGCCTCTTCCCAGGAGCAGAAGCCCTCCCCCGCTTCTGGCAAGTCCTCAGCATGACGCTGGGGCCTTACAAGCGGACTCTGGCACGGTGGGGGCCCGTCTCAAAAATTTCAACGCGCAGGGGGCTCACTCGCAAGTGGACCCCTGGATCCTGCAGGTAGTATCACAGGGGTACAAATTGGAATTCGATACGTCTCCCCCTCGCCGGTTCCTGAAGTCTGCTCTACCAACATCTCCCTCCGACAGAGATGCGGTATTGGAAGCTATTCACAAGCTGTATTCCCAGCAGGTGATAATCAAGGTACCCCTCCTACAACAGGGAAAGGGGTATTATTCCACGCTGTTTGTGGTACCGAAGCCGGACGGCTCGGTGAGACCGATTTTAAATCTGAAATCCTTGAACACTTACATAAAAAGGTTCAAATTCAAGATGGAGTCACTCAGAGCAGTGATAGCGAACCTGGAAGAAGGGGACTATATGGTGTCTCTGGACATCAAGGATGCTTATCTCCATGTCCCAATCTACCCTTCTCACCAAGGGTACCTCAGGTTTGTGGTACAATACTGTCATTATCAGTTTCAGACGCTGCCGTTTGGATTGTCCACGGCACCCCGGGTCTTTACCAAGGTAATGGCCGAAATGATGATTCTTCTTCGAAGAAAAGGCGTCTTAATTATCCCTTACTTGGACGATCTCCTGATAAGGGCAAGGTCCAGGGAACAGTTAGAGGTCGGAGTAGCACTATCTCAGGTAGTGCTACGTCAGCACGGGTGGATTCTAAATATCCCAAAATCGCAGCTGATTCCTACAACACGTCTACTGTTCCTAGGGATGATTCTGGACACAGTCCAGAAAAAGGTGTTTCTCCCGGAGGAGAAGGCAAGGGAGTTATCCAAGCTAGTCAGGAACCTCCTAAAACCGGGCCAAGTGTCAGTGCATCAATGCACAAGGGTCCTGGGAAAAATGGTGGCTTCTTACGAAGCGATTCCATTCGGAAGATTCCATGCAAGAACTTTTCAGTGGGATCTGCTGGACAAATGGTCCGGATCGCATCTTCAGATGCATCAGCGGATAACCCTATCTCCAAGGACAAGGGTGTCTCTCCTGTGGTGGTTGCAGAGTGCTCATCTTCTAGAGGGCCGCAGATTCGGCATTCAGGACTGGATTCTGGTGACCACGGATGCCAGCCTGAGAGGCTGGGGAGCAGTCACACAGGGAAGAAATTTCCAGGGCTTGTGGTCAAGCATGGAAACGTCTCTTCACATAAATATCCTGGAACTAAGGGCCATTTACAATTCCCTAAGTCAAGCAAGGCCTCTGCTTCAGGGTCAGCCGGTATTGATCCAATCGGACAACATCACGGCAGTCCCCCACGTAAACAGACAGGGTGGCACAAGAAGCAGGAGGGCAATGGCAGAAGCTGCAAGAATTCTTTGCTGGGCGGAAAATCATGTGATAGCACTGTCAGCAGTGTTCATTCCGGGAGTGGACAACTGGGAAGCAGACTTCCTCAGCAGACACGACCTCCACCCGGGGGAGTGGGGACTTCACCCAGAAGTCTTCCACGTGATTGTAAACCGTTGGGAAAAACCAAAGGTGGACATGATGGCGTCCCGTCTCAACAAAAAACTAGACAGATATTGCGCCAGGTCAAGGGACCCTCAGGCAATAGCGGTGGACGCTCTGGTAACACCGTGGGTGTACCAGTCAGTGTATGTGTTCCCTCCTCTGCCTCTCATACCCAAAGTACTGAGAATCATAAGAAGGAGGGGAGTAAGAACTATACTCGTGGCTCCGGATTGGCCAAGAAGGACTTGGTACCCGGAACTTCAAGAGATGCTCACGGTGGACCCGTGGCCTCTACCTCTAAGAAAGGACCTGCTCCAGCAGGGACCTTGTCTGTTCCAAGACTTACCGCGGCTGCGTTTGACGGCATGGCGTTGAACGCCGGATCCTGAAGGAAAAAGGCATTCCAGATTTAGTCATCCCTACCCTGATCAAGGCCAGGAAGGATGTAACCGCAAAACATTATCACTGCATTTGGCGGAAATATGTTGCGTGGTGTGAGGCCAAGAAGGCCCCTACAGAGGAATTTCAACTGGGTCGTTTCCTGCATTTCCTGCAAACAGGACTGTCTATGGGCCTAAAATTAGGGTCCATTAAGGTTCAAATTTCGGCCCTGTCGATCTTCTTCCAGAAAGAACTGGCTTCAGTGCCTGAAGTTCAGACGTTTGTCAAAGGGGTACTCCATATACAGCCTCCTTTTGTGCCTCCAGTGGCACCTTGGGATCTCAATGTAGTTTTGGGGTTCCTAAAATCACATTGGTTTGAACCACTCACCACTGTGGAATTAAGATATCTCACATGGAAGGTGGTCATGCTGTTAGCCCTGGCTTCAGCCAGGCGTGTCTCAGAATTGGCGGCTTTATCATATAAAAGCCCTTACCTAATTTTTCATTCAGACAGGGCAGAATTGAGGACTCGTCCTCAATTTCTCCCTAAGGTGGTTTCAGCGTTTCACATGAACCAGCCTATTGTGGTACCTGCGGCTACTAGGGACTTGGAGGACTCCAAGTTGCTGGACGTAGTCAGGGCCCTGAAAATATATGTTTCCAGGACGGCTGGAGTCAGAAAATCTGACTCGCTGTTTATCCTGTATGCACCCAACAAGCTGGGTGCTCCTGCTTCTAAGCAGACGATTGCTCGTTGGATTTGTAGTACAATTCAGCTTGCACATTCTGTGGCAGGCCTGCCACAGCCAAAATCTGTAAAAGCCCATTCCACAAGGAAAGTGGGCTCATCTTGGGCGGCTGCCCGAGGGGTCTCAGCTTTACAACTTTGCCGAGCAGCTACTTGGTCAGGGGCAAACACATTTGCTAAATTTTACAAATTCGATACCCTGGCTGAGGAGGACCTGGAGTTCTCTCATTCGGTGCTGCAGAGTCATCCGCACTCTCCCACCCGTTTGGGAGCTTTGGTATAATCCCCATGGTCCTTACGGAGTTCCCAGCATCCACTAGGACGTCAGAGAAAATAAGAATTTACTTACCGATAATTCTATTTCTCGTAGTCCGTAGTGGATGCTGGGCGCCCATCCCAAGTGCGGATTGTCTGCAATACTTGTATATAGTTATTGTTACAAAAATCGGGTTGTTTATTGTTGTGAGCCATCTTTTCAGAGGCTCCTACGTTTATCATACTGTTAACTGGGTTCAGATCACAAGTTGTACGGTGTGATTGGTGTGGCTGGTATGAGTCTTACCCGGGATTCAAAATCCTTCCTTATTATGTACGCTCGTCCGGGCACAGTATCCTAACTGAGGCTTGGAGGAGGGTCATAGGGGGAGGAGCCAGTGCACACCAGCTAGTCATAAAGCTTTTACTTTTGTGCCCAGTCTCCTGCGGAGCTGCTATTCCCCATGGTCCTTACGGAGTTCCCAGCATCCACTACGGACTACGAGAAATAGAATTATCGGTAAGTAAATTCTTATTATTACTGCACAGCCCATGTCACCTCTAGTAATCGCACATGATCTCTCAGTGTTACCTAAATGTATGCACAGGTGATGTTATATTACTGCACAGCCCATGTCACCTCTAGTAATCCCACATGATCTCAGTGTTACCTAAATGTATGCACAGGCGATGTTATATTACTGCACAGCCCATGTCACTTCTAGTAATCCCACATGATCTCTCAGTGTTACCTAAATGTATGCACAGGCGATGTTATATTACTACACAGCCCATATCACCTCTAGTAATCCCACATGTTCTCACAGTGTTACCTAAATGTATGCACAGGCAATGTTATATTACTACACAGCCCATGTCACCTCTAGTAATCCCACATGATCTCTCAGTGTTATCTAAATGTATGCACAGGTGATGTTATATTACTGCACAGCCCATTTCACCTCTAGTAATCCCACATGATCTCAGTGTTACCTAAATGTATGCACAGGCGATGTTATATAACTGCACAGCCCATGTCACCTCTAGTAATCCCACATGATCTCTCAGTGTTACCTAAATGTATGCACAGGCGATGTTATATTACTGCACAGCCCATGTCACCTCTAGTAATCCCACATGATCTCAGTGTTACCTAAATGTATGCACAGGCGATGTTATATTACTGCACAGCCCATATCACCTCTAGTAATCCCACATGATCTCAGTGTTACCTAAATGTATGCACAGGCGATGTTATATTACTACACAGCCCATGTCACCTCTAGTAATCCCACATGATCTCTCAGTGTTACCTAAATGTATGCACAGGCGATGTTATATTACTGCACAGCCCATGTCACCTCTAGTAATCCCACATGATCTCTCAGTGTTACCTAAATGTATGCACAGGTGATGTTATATTACTGCACAGCCCATGTCACCTCTAGTAATCCCACATCATCTCAGTGTTATCTAAATGTATGCACAGGCGATGTTATATTACTGCACAGCCCATGTCACCTCTAGTAATCCCACATGATCTCTCAGTGTTACCTAAATGTATGCACAGGCGATGTTATATTACTGCACAGCCCATGTCACCTCTAGTAATCCCACATGATCTCAGTGTTACCTAAATGTATGCACAGGCGATGTTATATTACTGCACAGCCCATATCACCTCTAGTAATCCCACATGATCTCAGTGTTACCTAAATGTATGCACAGGCGATGTTATATTACTACACAGCCCATGTCACCTCTAGTAATCCCACATGATCTCTCAGTGTTACCTAAATGTATGCACTGGAGATGTTATATTACTGCACAGCCCATGTCACCTCTAGTAATCCCACATGATCTCTCAGTGTTACCTAAATGTATGCACAGGCGATGTTATATTACTGCACAGCCCATGTCACCTCTAGTAATCCCACATGTTCTCAGTGTTACCTAAATGTTTGCACAGGCGATGTTATATTACTGCACAGCCCGTGTCACCTCTAGTAATCCCACATGATCTCAGTGTTACCTAAATGTATGCACAGGCGATGTTATATTACTGCACAGCTCATGTCACCTCTAGTAATTCCACATTATCCCAGTGTTACCTAAATGTTTGCACAGGCGATGTTATATTACTGCACAGCCCATGTCACCTCTAGTAATCCCACATGATCTCTCAGTGTTACCTAAGTGTATGCACAGGCGATGTTATATTACTACACAGCCCATGTCACCTCTAGTAATCCCACATGATCTCTCAGTGTTACCTAAATGTATGCACTGGAGATGTTATATTACTGCACAGCCCATGTCACCTCTAGTAATCCCACATGATCTCAGTGTTACCTAAATGTATGCACAGGTGATGTTATATTACTGCACAGCCCATGTCACCTCTAGTAATACCACATGATCTCAGTGTTACCTAAATGTATGCACAGGCGATGTTATATTACTGCACAGCCCATGTCACCTCTAGTAATCCCACATGATCTCTCAGTGTTACCTAAATGTATGCACAGGCGATGTTATATTACTGCACAGCCCATGTCACCTCTAGTAATCCCACATGATCTCTCAGTGGTACCTAAATGTATGCACAGGCGATGTTATATTACTGCACAGCCCATGTCACCTCTAGTAATCCCACATGTTCTCTCAGTGTTAGTAACACTCCTGTCCAAGCTTCCTAGTATTATTTTAAAGAAAACATAAAAGCAATGCCAGAAATACAGTACTGGATACAATGTCTGTTACAGAATGATATATTGTACTATGTAACACCCTGGGTCTTGTCTACTCATTTTATAGTAATTTTCCAGTTTTGATCATGATCTTTACCAGATTTTAATTGTTTTATGAAAATTCACATTTCCAAAATGTATTTTATTTCCAGCAGATGGGCACACAAGCAGGAATATCTCGGAAGTACATCTAATATCATCCCCGGATTGTGAAATAAAAGATGACAGTAGACAGGAGTCTCCAGGAACTAATCTCATTACCCCAATTGTACATCCAGCTCTATCAGCTGATCCCTCTGATCCTGGGAAATGTTCTCCTGATCACTCTGATATTGGTGCATCTGTTACAGCTCTGACAGTAGATACAGTGTTTTCCTGTTCTATAGATGCACCATGTTTTACACAGAACACAAAGCTTATTGCACATCAGCCAGCTAAGACAGGTGAGAGGCAATTTCTATGTTCTGAGTGTGGGAAATGTTTTGCACGGAAATCATTTCTTGTTATACATGAGAGAAGTCACACCGGAGAGAAGCTATTTTCATGTTCTGAGTGTGGGAAATGTTTTACATCCAAATCAAATTTTGTCATACATCAGAAAACTCACATAGGTGAGAGTCCATTTACATGTTCTGAGTGTGGGAAATGTTTTACACGGAAATTACATCTTGTTCAACATGAGAGAAGTCACACCGGAGAGAAGCCATTTTCATGTTCTGAGTGTGGGAAATGTTTTGCACTGAAATCAACTCTTATCAGACATGAGAGAAGTCACACCGGAGAGAAGCCATTATCATGTTCTGAGTGTGGGAAATGTTTTGCACTGAAATCAACTCTTATTAGACATGAGAGAAGTCACACCGGAGAGAAGCCATTTACATGTTCTGAGTGTGGGAAATGTTTTACACGGAAATCATTTCTTATTATACATGAGAGAAGTCACACTGGAGAGAAGCCATTTTCATGTTCTGAGTGTGGAAAAGGTTTTAAACACAAGTCATATCTTGTTATACATGAGAGAAGTCACACTGGAGTGAAGCCATTTACATGTTCTGAGTGTGGGAAATGTTTTTCACTGAAATCGAATCTTGTTCAACATGAGAGAAGTCACACTGGAGAGAAGCCATTTTCATGTTCTGAGTGTGGAAAACCTTTTTCACACAAATCATGTCTTGTTACACATGAGAGAAATCACACCGGAGAGGGGCCATTTTCATGTTCTGAGTGTGGGAAATGTTTTGCACAGAAATCAACTCTTGTTATACATGAGAGAAGTCACACCGGAGAGAAGCCATTTCCATGTTCTGAGTGTGGGAAATGTTTTTCACTGAAATCGAATCTTGTTCAACATGAGAGATGTCACAGTGGAGAGAAGCCATTTTCTTGTTTTGAGTGTGGAAAAGGTTTTTCACACAAGTCATATCTTGTTATACATGAGAAAAGTCACACCGGAGTGAAGCCATTTACATGTTCTGAGTGTGGGAAAGGTTTTTCACTAAAATCGAATCTTGTTCAACATGAGAGAAGTCACACTGGAGAGAAGCCATTTTTTTGTTCTGAGTGTGGAAAAGGTTTTTCACAGAAGTCATATCTTGTTACACATGAGAGAAGTCACACTGGAGAGAAGCCATTTTCTTGTTCTGAGTGTGGAAAAGGTTTTTCACATAAGTCACATCTTGTTACACATGAGAGAAGTCACACAGGTGAGAGGCTATTTTCATGTTCTGAGTGTGGGAAAGGGTTTATACGGAAATCACATCTTGTTACACATGAGAGACGTCACACAGGTGAGAGGCCATTCTCATGTTCTGAGTGTGGGAAAAGTTTTATACAGAAATCACATCTTGTTCAACATGAGAGAACTCACAGACGTTTGAAGCCATTTGCATGCTCTGAGTGATTACTAAATCAGCTCTTGTTGGACACAGTAGACATCACACAGGTGGGGAACCATTTTAATCTTCTGGAGTATACTCATCTTCACCATTTCCCTGCATTGTTCCTTCAGGTTTTATCCTATGTCCTGTGTTTTTTTTTTTTACAATATACATGCTGCTACTGGGTGAAATAATAAGACATCATGTCCTCCTTTACCTCTACTATGCAGATAACCTGTCTTTGCTCCGGGTACTGAAAACAATACCAATACTAAATGTCTAGCTGAGCTCCAGGTGTGGGTGATGCCAGTTAGCCGTGACTCAGTCCTAGCGAAACAGGTCCATATGCTAATGCACGCCGACTCTCCTGTCTTCTGATTACTTTCTCCCAGTCCTATCCAAGATTTTTCACGTGCTGCTCCCTTTCTCTGGAACTCTTTACCTCTCCCCCTCAGACTGTTACCAGCAGTACCAAGAATCTGACGTGATTCATTTGTGGTTGATCTGTTAGCTATGCAGCCCTGACCATGGAACCTGCTGCCTCGCACAGTCCAAGAGACCTCCACCCTGGAGACCACAAACAGACTGATGACTGTTACTCACATGTTTCATTAATGTTCCTTCACTTCCTAAATATACATCCCACATGCTGAGGTCTTTATTCTGTTCTACTTATTGTGTATCTTGTGCTCTGTGTAAATGTGAATATAAAGTTCTGTGAGTGATATTGGGAGGAAAGTGAAGTATAAGTAACATTATTACTGGTGAGAATGACAGGAGTCAGATATAGTTACACCATACGTTACATATACAGAAGGGGAAATGTATAAGTAACATTATTACTGGTGAGAGTGACAGAAGTCAGATCTAGTTACACCATACGTTACATATACAGAAGGGGAAATGTATAAGTAACATTATTACTGGTGAGAATGACAGGAGTCAGATATAGTTACACCATACGTTACATATACAGAAGGGGAAATGTATAAGTAACATTATTACTGGTGAGAATGACTGGAGTCAGATCTAGTTACACCATACGTTACATATACAGAAGGGGAAATGTATAAGTAACATTATTACTGGTGAGAGTGACAGGAGTCAGATCTAGTTACACCATACTTTACATATACAGAAGGGGAAATGTATAAGTACCATTATTACTGGTGAAAATGACAGGAGTCAGATCTAGTTACACCATACGTTACATATACAGAAGGGGAAATGTATAAGTAACATTATTACTGGTGAGAATGACAGGAGTCAGATCTAGTTTCACCATACGTTACATATACAGAAGGGGAAATGTATAAGTAACATTATTACCGGTGAGAATGACAGGAGTCAGATCTAGTTACACCATACTTTACATATACAGAAGGGGAAATGTATAAGTAACATTATTACCGGTGAGAATGACAGGAGTCAGATGTAGTTACACCATACGTTACATATACAGAAGGGGAAATGTATAAGTAACATTATTACTGGTGAGAATGACAGGAGTCAGATGTAGTTACACCATACGTTACATATACAGAAGGGGAAATGTATAAGTAACATTATTACTGGTGAGAATGACAGGAGTCGGATCTAGTTACACCATACGTTACATATACAGAAGGGGAAATGTAAAAGTAACATTATTACTAGTGAGAATGACAAGAGTCAGATCTAGTTACACCTTATGTTACATATACAGAAGGGGAAATGTATAAGTAACATTATAACTGGTGAGAATGACAGAAGTCAGATCTAGTTACACCATACGTTCCATATACAGAAGGGGAAATGTATAAGTAACATTATTACTGGTGAGAATGACAGGAGTCAGATCTAGTTACACCATACGTTACATATACAGAAGGGGAAATGTATAAGTAACATTATTCCTGGTGAGAATGACAGAAGTCAGATCTAGTTACACCACATGTTCCATATAGAGAAGGGGAAATGTATAAGTAACGTTATTACTGGTGAGAATGACTGGAGTCACATCTAGTTACACCATACGTTCCATATACAGAAGGGGAAATGTATAAGTAACATTATTACTGGTGAGAATGACAGAAGTCAGATCTAGTTACACCATATGTCACATATACAGAAGGGAAATGTATAAGTAACATTATTACTGGTGAGAATGACAGGAGTCAGATCTAGTTACACCATACGTTACATATACAGAAGGGGAAATGTATAAGTATCATTATTACTGGTGAGAATGACAGGAGTCAGATCTAGTTACACCATACATCACATATACAGAAGGGGAAATGTATAAGTATTATTACTGTTGAGAATGACAGGAGTCAGATCTAGTTACACCATACTTTACATGTACAGAAGGGGAAATGTATAAGTATCATTATTACTGGTGAGAATGACAGGAGTCAGATCTAGTTACACCATACGTTATATATACAGAAGGGGAAATGTATAAGTAACATTATTACCGGTGAGAATGACAGGAGTCAGATCTAGTTACACCATACGTTACATATACAGAAGGGGAAATGTATAAGTAACATTATTACTGGTGAGAATGACAGGAGTCAGATCTAGTTACAACTTATGTTACATATACAGAAGGGGAAATGTATAAGTAACATTATAACTGGTGAGAATGACAGAAGTCAGATCTAGTTACACCATACGTTCCATATACAGAAGGGGAAATGTATAAGTAACATTATTACTGGTGAGAATGACAGGAGTCAGATCTAGTTACACCATACGTTACATATACAGAAGGGGGAAATGTATAAGTAACATTATTCCTGGTGAGAATGACAGGAGTCAGATCTAGTTACACCACATGTTCCATATAGAGAAGGGGAAATGTATAAGTAACGTTATTACTTGTGAGAATGACTGGAGTCACATCTAGTTACACCATACGTTCCATATACAGAAGGGGAAATGTATAAGTAACATTATTACTGGTGAGAATGACAGAAGTCAGATCTAGTTACACCATACGTCACATATACAGAAGGGAAATGTATAAGTAACATTATTACTGGTGAGAATGACAGGAGTCAGATCTAGTTACACCATACGTTACATATACAGAAGGGGAAATGTATAAGTATCATTATTACTGGTGAGAATGACAGGAGTCAGATCTAGTTACACCATACGTCACATATACAGAAGGGGAAATGTATAAGTATTATTACTGGTGAGAATGACAGGAGTCAGATCTAGTTACACCATACTTTACATGTACAGAAGGGGAAATGTATAAGTATCATTATTACTGGTGAGAATGACAGGAGTCAGATCTAGTTACACCATATGTTAAATATGTTTATTAATGTTTATTAATTAATGTTTATTCATCTTTAAATGTAACATTTAAAGATTAATAAATCACCAGAGCCTGATGGTATTCACCCAAGGGTTCTAATGGAGCTTCACTCTGAACTGGCAAAACCGCTATCTTTGATCTTTAAGGATTCAGTTATATCAGGTATGGTTCCCAAAGACTGGCGTATAGCGGAAGTAGTGCCTATATTCAAAAAGGGAAGTAAAGCTGAACCAGGTAATTATAGACCAGTTAGTCTTACATCTATAGTGGGGAAAGTATTGGAAGGTATTCTAAGAGATAGTACACAGAAGTTCCTTGAAGTCAATAAGGTCATTAAAAGGAATGAACATGGGTTTATGAAGGACAGATCCTGTCAAACCAACTTACTTGGCTTTTATGAAACAGTAAGCGCAAACCTAGATCATGGTAAAGACGTGGATGTAATCTTTTTAGACTTTGCCAAAGCGTTCGATACTGTACCACACATGAGACTTATCTAGAAGCTACAAGAATCAGGGCTAGGAAGCACAATATGCACTTGGGTCAAAACAAAAACTGGTTAGATAATAGGGAGCAGCGCTTTGTGGTTAATGGATATTTTTCAACTTGGACTGAAGTGCTAAGTGGTGTGCCGCAAGGCTCAGTATTAGGACCGCTATTCAATCTTTTCATTACCGACCTAAAAGAAGGTCTAGAGAGCATGGTGTCAATTTTTGCAGATGATACCAAATTGTGTAAGGCTATAAGTACAAAGGAGGATGCCGAGTCTCTTCAGAACGACTTAGTTAAATTAGAAGCATGGGCAGCAAAATGGAGAATGCGCTTCAACACAGACAAGTGTAAGGTAATGCACTGTGGTAACAAGAACAAAAATTACACCTACCTACTAAATGGGGTAAAATTAGGGGATTCTGTACTGGAAAAGGACTTAGGTCATAGATAGCAAACTAAGCATTAGTACCCAAAGTAGGACTGCAGCAAAGAAGGCTAATAAAATATTAGCATGCATAAAACGGGGTATTGATGCTAGGGACGAGAGTATTATACTCCCGTTATATAAATCACTAGTGAGGCCACACCTTGAATACTGTGTACAATTCTGGGCACCGCACTACAAAAAAGATATCCTGGAGCTAGAAAAGGTTCAGAGGAGGGCGACCAAACTAATTAAGGGCATGGAGACGATGGAATACAAGGAAAGGCTTGAAAGACTAGGCATGTTTACATTTGAAAAGCGGAGACTAAGAGGATATGATCAACATTTTCAAATATATAAGGGGACAATACGCAGAGCTTGCGCGGGACCTGTTTTTGGTTAGATCAACACAGAGGACTCGTGGACACTCGCTCAGGTTAGAGGAGAGGAGATTCCGCACAATACGGCGTAAAGGCTTTTTCACGTTAAGGACAGTACGTGTTTGGAATTCCCTGCCTGAGGGAGTTGTAATGGGGGAATCTGTCAACACCTTTAAGAATGGGTTAGATACATTCCTAATGGATAAGGATATCCAGGGGTATGGTGCATAGTCATGCATTATAGTTACTATAAATAGGGATAAAATGCAATGGCTGACAGCAGCATCAGTCAGAAATTTTTGTCAAATCATCATGCATAGGACACCACAAATAGGTTGAACTCGATGGACAATTGTCTTTTTTCAACCTCAGATACTATGTTACTATATACAGAAGGGGAAATGTATAAGTAACATTATTACTGGTGAGAATTACAGGAGTCAGATCTAGTTACACCATACGTTACATATACAGAAGGGGAAATGTATAATTAACATTATTACTGGTCAGAATGACAGGAGTGAGTTCTAGATACACCATACGTTACATATACAGAGGGGGAAATGTATAAGTAACATTATTACTGGTGAGAATGACAGGAGTGAGATCTAGTTACACCATATGTTACATATACAGAAGGGGAAATGTACAAGAAACATTATTTCCGGTGAGAATGACAGAAGTCAGATCTAGTTACACCATACGTCACATATACAGAAGGAAAATGTATAAGTAACATTATTACTGGTGAGAATGACAGGAGTAATATCTAGTTACACCATACGTTACATATACAGAAGGGGAAATGTATAAGTAACATTATTACTGATGAGAGTGACAGGAGTCAGATCTAGTTACACCATACGTCACATATACAGAAGGGGAAATGTATAAGTAACCTTATTACTGATGAGAGTGACAGAGGTCAGATCTAGTTACACCATACGTTACATATACAGAAGGAAATGTATAAGTAACATTATTACTGGTGAGAATGACAGGAGTCAGATCTAGTTACACCATACGTTACATATACAGAAGGGGAAATGTATAAGTAACATTATTACTGGTGAGAATGACAGGAGTGAGTTCTAGTTACACCATACGTTACATATACAGAAGGGGAAATGTATAAGTAACATTATTACTGGTGAGAATGACAGGAGTCAGATCTAGTTACACCATACGTTACATATACAGAAGGGGAAATGTATAAGTAACATTATTACTGGTGAGAATGACAGAAGTCAGATCTAGTTACACCATACGTTACATATACAGAAGGGGAAATGTATAAGTAACATTATTACTGATGAGAGTGACAGGAGTCAGATCTAGTTACACCATACGTTACATATACAGAAGAGGAAATGTATAAGTAACATTATTACCGGTGAGAATGACAGGAGTCAGATCTAGTTACACCATACGTTACATATACAGAAGGGGAAATGTATAAGTAACATTATTACTGGTGAGAATGACAGGAGTCAGATCTAGTTACAGCATACGTTACATATACAGAAGGGGAAATGTATAAGTAACATTATTACTGGTGAGAATGACAGAAGTCAGATCTAGTTACACCATACGTTACATATACAGAAGGGGAAATGTATAAGTATCATTATTACTGGTGAGAATTACATGAATCAGATCTAGTTACACCATACGTTACATATACAGAAGGGGAAATGTATAAGTTTCATTATTACTGATGAGAGTGACAGAAGTCAGATCTAGTTACACCATACGTTACATATACAGAAGGGGAAATGTATAAGTAACATTATTACTGATGAGAGTGACAGGAGTCAGATCTAGTTACACCATACGTTACATATACAGAAGAGGAAATGTATAAGTAACATTATTACCGGTGAGAATGACAGGAGTCAGATCTAGTTACACCATACGTTACATATACAGAAGGGGAAATGTATAAGTAACATTATTACTGGTGAGAATGACAGGAGTTAGATCTAGTTACACCATACGTTACATATACAGAAGGGGAAATGTATAAGTAACATTATTACTGGTGAGAATGACAGGAGTCAGATCTAGTTACACCATACGTTACATATACAGAAGGGGAAATGTATAAGTAACATTATTACTGGTGAGAATGACAGGAGTCAGATCTAGTTACACCATACGTTACATATACAGAAGGGGAAATGTGTAAGTAACATTATTACTGGTGAGAATGACAGAAGTCAGATCTAGTTACACCATATGTTACATATACAGAAGGGGAAATGTATAAGTAACATTATTACCGGTGAGAATGACAGGAGTCAGATCTAGTTACACTATACATTACATATACAGAAGGGGAAATGTATAAGTAACATTATTACTGGTGAGAATGACAGGAGTCAGATCTAGTTACAACTTATGTTACATATACAGAAGGGGAAATGTATAAGTAACATTATTACTGGTGAGAATGACAGGAGTCAGATCTAGTTACACCATACATTACATATACAGAAGGGGAAATGTATAAGTAACATTATTACTGGTGAGAATGACAGGAGTCAGATCTAGTTACACCATACGTCACATATACAGAAGGGGAAATGTATAATTAACATTATTACTGGTGAGAATGACAGGAGTCAGATCTAGTTACACCATACGTTACATATACAGAAGGAGAAATGTATAAGTAACATTATAACTGGTGAGAATGACAGGAGTCAGATCTAGTTACACAATACGTTACATATACAGAAGGAGAAATGTATAAGTAACATTATTACTGGTGAGAATGACAGGAGTCAGATCTAGTTACACCATACATTACATATACAGAAGGGGAAATGTATAAGTAACATTATTACTGGTGAGAATGACAGGAGTCAGATCTAGTTACACCATACGTTACATATACAGAAGGGGAAATGTATAAGTAACATTATTACTGGTGAGAATGACAGAAGTCAGATCTAGTTACACGGGCCCTCATTCCGAGTTGTTCGCTCGGTATTTTTCATTGCATCGCAGTGAAAATCCGCTTAGTACGCATGTGCAATGTTCGCACTGCGACTGCGCCAAGTAATTTTGCTATGAAGAAAGGATTTTTACTCACGGCTTTTTCTTCGCACCGGCGATCGTAGTGTGATTGACAGGAAATGGGTGTTACTGGGCGGAAACACGGCGTTTTATGGGCGAATGGATGAAAACGCTACCGTTTCCGGAAAAAACGCAGGAGTGGCCGGAGAAACGGGGGAGTGTCTGGGCGAACGCTGGGTGTGTTTATGACGTCAAACCAGGAACGACAAGCACTGAACTGATCGCACAGGCAGAGTAAGTGTGGAGCTACTCTAAAACTGCTAAGTAGTTTGTGATCGCAATATTGCGAATACTTCGGTCGCAATTTTAAGATGCTAAGATTCACTCCCATTAGGCGTAGGCTTAGCGTGTGTAACTCTGCTAAATTCGCCTTGCGACCGATCAACTCGGAATGAGGGCCACCATACGTTACATATACAGAAGGGGAAATGTATAAGTAACATTATTACTGGTGAGAATGACAGGAGTCAGATCTAGTTACACCATACGTTACATATACAGAAGGGGAAATGTATAAGTAACATTATTACTGGTGAGAGTTACAGGAGTCAGATCTAGTTACACCATATGTTACAGATACAGTTGGGGAAATGTATAAGTAACATTATTACTGGTGAGAATGACAGGAGTCAGATCTAGTTACACCATACGTTACATATACAGAAGGGGAAATGTAAAAGTAACATTATTACTGGTGAGAATGACAAGAGTCAGATCTAGTTACACCTTATGTTACATATACAGAAGGGGAAATGTATAAGTAACATTATAACTGGTGAGAATGACAGAAGTCAGATCTAGTTACACCATACGTTCCATATACAGAAGGGGAAATGTATAAGTAACATTATTACTGGTGAGAATGACAGGAGTCAGATCTAGTTACACCATACGTTACATATACAGAAGGGGAAATGTATAAGTAACATTATTCCTGGTGAGAATGACAGGAGTCAGATCTAGTTACACCACATGTTCCATATAGAGAAGGGGAAATGTATAAGTAACGTTATTACTGGTGAGAATGACTGGAGTCACATCTAGTTACACCATACGTTCCATATACAGAAGGGGAAATGTATAAGTAACATTATTACTGGTGAGAATGACAGAAGTCAGATCTAGTTACACCATATGTCACATATACAGAAGGGAAATGTATAAGTAACATTATTACTGGTGAGAATGACAGGAGTCAGATCTAGTTACACCATACGTTACATATACAGAAGGGGAAATGTATAAGTATCATTATTACTGGTGAGAATGACAGGAGTCAGATCTAGTTACACCATACGTCACATATACAGAAGGGGAAATGTATAAGTATTATTACTGGTGAGAATGACAGGAGTCAGATCTAGTTACACCATACTTTACATGTACAGAAGGGGAAATGTATAAGTATCATTATTACTGGTGAGAATGACAGGAGTCAGATCTAGTTACACCATATGTTAAATATGTTTATTAATGTTTATTAATTAATGTTTATTCATCTTTAAATGTAACATTTAAAGATTAATAAATCACCAGGGCCCGATGGTATTCACCCAAGGGTTCTAATGGAGCTTCACTCTGAACTGGCAAAACCGCTATCTTTGATCTTTAAGGATTCAGTTATATCAGGTATGGTTCCCAAAGACTGGCGTATAGCGGAAGTAGTGCCTATATTCAAAAAGGGAAGTAAAGCTGAACCAGGTAATTATAGACCAGTTAGTCTTACATCTATAGTGGGGAAAGTATTGGAAGGTATTCTAAGAGATAGTACACAGAAGTTCCTTGAAGTCAATAAGGTCATTAAAAGGAATGAACATGGGTTTATGAAGGACAGATCCTGTCAAACCAACTTACTTGGCTTTTATGAAACAGTAAGCGCAAACCTAGATCATGGTAAAGACGTGGATGTAATCTTTTTAGACTTTGCCAAAGCGTTCGATACTGTACCACACATGAGACTTATCTAGAAGCTACAAGAATCAGGGCTAGGAAGCACAATATGCACTTGGGTCAAAAACTGGTTAGATAATCTGGAGCAGCGCTTTGTGGTTAATGGATATTTTTCAACTTGGACTGAAGTGCTAAGTGGTGTGCCGCAAGGCTCAGTATTAGGACCGCTATTCAATCTTTTCATTAACGACCTAAAAGAAGGTCTAGAGAGCATGGTGTCAATTTTTGCAGATGATACCAAATTGTGTAAGGCTATAAGTACAAAGGAGGATGCCGAGTCTCTTCAGAACGACTTAGTTAAATTAGAAGCATGGGCAGCCAAATGGAGAATGCGCTTCAACACAGACAAGTGTAAGGTAATGCACTGTGGTAACAAGAACAAAAATTACACATACCTACTAAATGGGGTAAAATTAGGGGATTCTGTACTGGAAAAGGACTTAGGTCATAGATAGCAAACTAAGCATTAGTACCCAAAGTAGGACTGCAGCAAAGAAGGCTAATAAAATATTAGTATGCATAAAACGGGGTATTGATGCTAGGGACGAGAGTATTATACTCCCGTTATATAAATCACTAGTGAGGCCACACCTTGAATACTGTGTACAATTCTGGGCACCGCACTACAAAAAAGATATCCTGGAGCTAGAAAAGGTTCAGAGGAGGGCGACCAAACTAATTAAGGGCATGGAGACGATGGAATACAAGGAAAGGCTTGAAAGACTAGGCATGTTTACATTGGAAAAGCGGAGACTAAGAGGATATGATCAACATTTTCAAATATATAAGGGGACAATACGCAGAGCTTGCGCGGGACCTGTTTTTGGTTAGATCAACACAGAGGACTCGTGGACACTCGCTCAGGTTAGAGGAGAGGAGATTCCGCACAATACGGCGTAAAGGCTTTTTCACGTTAAGGACAGTACGTGTTTGGAATTCCCTGCCTGAGGGAGTTGTAATGGGGGAATCTGTCAACACCTTTAAGAATGGGTTAGATACATTCCTAATGGATAAGGATATCCAGGGGTATGGTGCATAGTCATGCATTACAGTTACTATAAATAGGGATAAAATGCAACGGCTGACCGCAGCATCAGTCAGAAATTTTAGTCAAATCATCATGCATAGGAGACCACAAATAGGTTGAACTCGATGGACAATTGTCTTTTTGCAACCTCAGATACTATGTTACTATATACAGAAGGGGAAATGTATAAGTAACATTATTACTGGTGAGAATTACAGGAGTCAGATCTAGTTACACCATACGTTACATATACAGAAGGGGAAATGTATAATTAACATTATTACTGGTCAGAATGACAGGAGTGAGTTCTAGTTACACCATACGTTACATATACAGAGGGGGAAATGTATAAGTAACATTATTACTGGTGAGAATGACAGGAGTGAGATCTAGTTACACCATATGTTACATATACAGAAGGGGAAATGTACAAGAAACATTATTACCGGTGAGAATGACAGAAGTCAGATCTAGTTACACCATACGTCACATATACAGAAGGAAAATGTATAAGTAACATTATTACTGGTGAGAATGACAGGAGTAATATCTAGTTACACCATACGTTACATATACAGAAGGGGAAATGTATAAGTAACATTATTAATGATGAGAGTGACAGGAGTCAGATCTAGTTACACCATACGTCACATATACAGAAGGGGAAATGTATAAGTAACCTTATTACTGATGAGAGTGACAGAGGTCAGATCTAGTTACACCATACGTTACATATACAGAAGGAAATGTATAAGTAACATTATTACTGGTGAGAATGACAGGAGTCAGATCTAGTTACACCATACGTTACATATACAGAAGGGGAAATGTATAAGTAACATTATTACTGGTGAGAATGACAGGAGTGAGTTCTAGTTACACCATACGTTACATATACAGAAGGGGAAATGTATAAGTAACATTATTACTGGTGAGAATGACAGGAGTCAGATCTAGTTACACCATACGTTACATATACAGAAGGGGAAATGTATAAGTAACATTATTACTGGTGAGAATGACAGAAGTCAGATCTAGTTACACCATACGTTACATATACAGAAGGGGAAATGTATAAGTAACATTATTACTGATGAGAGTGACAGGAGTCAGATCTAGTTACACCATACGTTACATATACAGAAGAGGAAATGTATAAGTAACATTATTACCGGTGAGAATGACAGGAGTCAGATCTAGTTACACCATACGTTACATATACAGAAGGGGAAATGTATAAGTAACATTATTACTGGTGAGAATGACAGGAGTTAGATCTAGTTACACCATACGTTACATATACAGAAGGGGAAATGTATAAGTAACATTATTACTGGTGAGAATGACAGGAGTCAGATCTAGTTACACCATACGTTACATATACAGAAGGGGAAATGTATAAGTAACATTATTACTGGTGAGAATGACAGGAGTCAGATCTAGTTACACCATACGTTACATATACAGAAGGGGAAATGTGTAAGTAACATTATTACTGGTGAGAATGACAGAAGTCAGATCTAGTTACACCATATGTTACATATACAGAAGGGGAAATGTATAAGTAACATTATTACCGGTGAGAATGACAGGAGTCAGATCTAGTTACACTATACATTACATATACAGAAGGGGAAATGTATAAGTAACATTATTACTGGTGAGAATGACAGGAGTCAGATCTAGTTACACCATACGTTACATATACAGAAGGGGAAATGTATAAGTAACATTATTACTGGTGAGAATGACAGGAGTCAGATCTAGTTACAGCATACGTTACATATACAGAAGGGGAAATGTATAAGTAACATTATTACTGGTGAGAATGACAGAAGTCAGATCTAGTTACACCATACGTTACATATACAGAAGGGGAAATGTATAAGTATCATTATTACTGGTGAGAATTACATGAATCAGATCTAGTTACACCATACGTTACATATACAGAAGGGGAAATGTATAAGTTTCATTATTACTGATGAGAGTGACAGAAGTCAGATCTAGTTACACCATACGTTACATATACAGAAGGGGAAATGTATAAGTAACATTATTACTGATGAGAGTGACAGGAGTCAGATCTAGTTACACCATACGTTACATATACAGAAGAGGAAATGTATAAGTAACATTATTACTGGTGAGAATGACAGGAGTCAGATCTAGTTACACCATACGTTACATATACAGAAGGGGAAATGTATAAGTAACATTATTACTGGTGAGAATGACAGGAGTTAGATCTAGTTACACCATACGTTACATATACAGAAGGGGAAATGTATAAGTAACATTATTACTGGTGAGAATGACAGGAGTCAGATCTAGTTACACCATACGTTACATATACAGAAGGGGAAATGTGTAAGTAACATTATTACTGGTGAGAATGACAGAAGTCAGATCTAGTTACACCATATGTTACATATACAGAAGGGGAAATGTATAAGTAACATTATTACCGGTGAGAATGACAGGAGTCAGATCTAGTTACACTATACATTACATATACAGAAGGGGAAATGTATAAGTAACATTATTACTGGTGAGAATGACAGGAGTCAGATCTAGTTACACCATACGTTACATATACAGAAGGGGAAATGTATAAGTAACATTATTACTGGTGAGAATGACAGGAGTCAGATCTAGTTACACCATACGTCACATATACAGAAGGGGAAATGTATAATTAACATTATTACTGGTGAGAATGACAGGAGTCAGATCTAGTTACACCATACGTTACATATACAGAAGGAGAAATGTATAAGTAACATTATAACTGGTGAGAATGACAGGAGTCAGATCTAGTTACACAATACGTTACATATACAGAAGGAGAAATGTATAAGTAACATTATTACTGGTGAGAATGACAGGAGTCAGATCTAGTTACACCATACATTACATATACAGAAGGGGAAATGTATAAGTAACATTATTACTGGTGAGAATGACAGGAGTCAGATCTAGTTACACCATACGTTACATATACAGAAGGGGAAATGTATAAGTAACATTATTACTGGTGAGAATGACAGAAGTCAGATCTAGTTACACGGGCCCTCATTCCGAGTTGTTCGCTCGGTATTTTTCATTGCATCGCAGTGAAAATCCGCTTAGTACGCATGTGCAATGTTCGCACTGCGACTGCGCCAAGTAATTTTGCTATGAAGAAAGGATTTTTACTCACGGCTTTTTCTTCGCACCGGCGATCGTAGTGTGATTGACAGGAAATGGGTGTTACTGGGCGGAAACACGGCGTTTTATGGGCGTATGGATGAAAACGCTACCGTTTCCGGAAAAAACGCAGGAGTGGCCGGAGAAACGGGGGAGTGTCTGGGCGAACGCTAGGTGTGTTTATGACGTCAAACCAGGAACGACAAGCACTGAACTGATCGCACAGGCAGAGTAAGTGTGGAGCTACTCTAAAACTGCTAAGTAGTTTGTGATCGCAATATTGCGAATACTTCGGTCGCAATTTTAAGATGCTAAGATTCACTCCCATTAGGCGTAGGCTTAGCGTGTGTAACTCTGCTAAATTCGCCTTGCGACCGATCAACTCGGAATGAGGGCCACCATACGTTACATATACAGAAGGGGAAATGTATAAGTAACATTATTACTGGTGAGAATGACAGGAGTCAGATCTAGTTACACCATACGTTACATATACAGAAGGGGAAATGTATAAGTAACATTATTACTGGTGAGAGTTATAGGAGTCAGATCTAGTTACACCATATGTTACAGATACAGTTGGGGAAATGTATAAGTAACATTATTACTGGTGAGAATGACAGGAGTCAGATCTAGTTACACCATACGTTACATATACAGAAGGGGAAATGTAAAAGTAACATTATTACTGGTGAGAATGACAAGAGTCAGATCTAGTTACACCTTATGTTACATATACAGAAGGGGAAATGTATAAGTAACATTATAACTGGTGAGAATGACAGAAGTCAGATCTAGTTACACCATACGTTCCATATACAGAAGGGGAAATGTATAAGTAACATTATTACTGGTGAGAATGACAGGAGTCAGATCTAGTTACACCATACGTTACATATACAGAAGGGGAAATGTATAAGTATCATTATTACTGGTGAGAATGACAGGAGTCAGATCTAGTTACACCATACGTTACATATACAGAAGGGGGAAATGTATAAGTAACATTATTCCTGGTGAGAATGACAGGAGTCAGATCTAGTTACACCACATGTTCCATATAGAGAAGGGGAAATGTATAAGTAACGTTATTACTGGTGAGAATGACAGGAGTCAGATCTAGTTACACCATACGTTACATATACAGAAGGGGAAATGTATAAGTATCATTATTACTGGTGAGAATGACAGGAGTCAGATCTAGTTACACCATACGTCACATATACAGAAGGGGAAATGTATAAGTATTATTACTGGTGAGAATGACAGGAGTCAGATCTAGTTACACCATACTTTACATGTACAGAAGGGGAAATGTATAAGTATCATTATTACTGGTGAGAATGACAGGAGTCAGATCTAGTTACACCACATGTTCCATATAGAGAAGGGGAAATGTATAAGTAACGTTATTACTGGTGAGAATGACTGGAGTCACATCTAGTTACACCATACGTTCCATATACAGAAGGGGAAATGTATAAGTAACATTATTACTGGTGAGAATGACAGAAGTCAGATCTAGTTACACCATATGTCACATATACAGAAGGGAAATGTATAAGTAACATTATTACTGGTGAGAATGACAGGAGTCAGATCTAGTTACACCATACGTTACATATACAGAAGGGGAAATGTATAAGTATCATTATTACTGGTGAGAATGACAGGAGTCAGATCTAGTTACACCATACGTCACATATACAGAAGGGAAAATGTATAAGTATTATTACTGGTGAGAATGACAGGAGTCAGATCTAGTTACACCATACTTTACATGTACAGAAGGGGAAATGTATAAGTATCATTATTACTGGTGAGAATGACAGGAGTCAGATCTAGTTACACCATACGTTATATATACAGAAGGGGAAATGTATAAGTAACATTATTACCGGTGAGAATGACAGGAGTCAGATCTAGTTACACCATACGTTACATATACAGAAGGGGAAATGTATAAGTAACATTATTACTGGTGAGAATGACAGGAGTCAGATCTAGTTACAACTTATGTTACATATACAGAAGGGGAAATGTATAAGTAACATTATAACTGGTGAGAATGACAGAAGTCAGATCTAGTTACACCATACGTTCCATATACAGAAGGGGAAATGTATAAGTAACATTATTACTGGTGAGAATGACAGGAGTCAGATCTAGTTACACCATACGTTACATATACAGAAGGGGGAAATGTATAAGTAACATTATTCCTGGTGAGAATGACAGGAGTCAGATCTAGTTACACCACATGTTCCATATAGAGAAGGGGAAATGTATAAGTAACGTTATTACTGGTGAGAATGACAGGAGTCAGATCTAGTTACACCATACGTTACATATACAGAAGGGGAAATGTATAAGTATCATTATTACTGGTGAGAATGACAGGAGTCAGATCTAGTTACACCATACGTCACATATACAGAAGGGGAAATGTATAAGTATTATTACTGGTGAGAATGACAGGAGTCAGATCTAGTTACACCATACTTTACATGTACAGAAGGGGAAATGTATAAGTATCATTATTACTGGTGAGAATGACAGGAGTCAGATCTAGTTACACCATATGTTAAATATGTTTATTAATGTTTATTAATTAATGTTTATTCATATTTAAAAGTAACAGTTAAAGATTAATAAATCACCAGGGCCCGATGGTATTCACCCTAGGGTTCTAATGGAGCTTCACTCTGAACTGGCAAAACCGCTATCTTTGATCTTTAAGGATTCAGTTATATCAGGTATGGTTCCCAAAGACTGGCGTATAGCGGAAGTAGTGCCTATATTCAAAAAGGGAAGTAAAGCTGAACCAGGTAATTATAGACCAGTTAGTCTTACATCAATAGTGGGGAAAGTATTGGAAGGTATTCTAAGAGATAGTACACAGAAGTTCCTTGAAGTCAATAAGGTCATTAATAGGAATCAACATGGGTTTATGAAGGACAGATCCTGTCAAACCAACTTACTTGGCTTTTATGAAACAGTAAGCGCAAACCTAGATCAGGGTAAAGACGTGAATGTAATCTTTTTAGACTTTGCCAAAGCGTTCGATACTGTACCACACATAAGACTTATCTACAAGCTACAAGAATCAGGGCTAGGAAGCACAATATGCACTTGGGTCAAAAACTGGTTAGATAATAGAAAGCAGCGCGTTGTGGTTAATTGATCTTTTTCAACTTGGACTGAAGTGCTAAGTGGTGTGCCGCAAGGCTCAGTATTAGGACCGCTATTGTTCAATATTTTCATTAACGACCAAACAGAAGGTCTAGAGAGCATGGTGTCAATTTTTGCAGATGATACCAAATTCTGTAAGGCTATAAATACAGAGGAGGATGCCGAATCTCTTCAGAACGACTTAGTTAAATTAGAAGCATGGGCAGCCAAATGGAGAATGCGCTTCAACACAGACAAGTGTAAGGTAATGCACTGTGGTAACAAGAACAAAAATTACACCTACCTACTAAATGGGGTAAAATTAGGGGATTCTGTACTGGAAAAGGACTTAGGTGTCCTCATAGATAGCAAGCTAAGCAGAAGTACCCAAAGTAGTACTGCAGCAAAGAAGGCTAATAAGATATTAGCATGCATAAAACGGGGTATTGATGCTAGGGACGAGAGTATTATACTCACGTTATATAAATCACTATTGAGGCCACACCTTGAATACTGTGTACAATTCTGGGCACCGTACTTCCAAAAGGATATCCTGGAGCTAGAAAAGGTACAGAGGAGAGCGACCAAACTAATTAAGGGCATGGAGACGATGGAATACAAGGAAGGCTTGAAAGACTAGGCATGTTTACATTGGAAAAGCGGAGACTAAGAGGGGATATGATCAACATCTACAAATATATAAGGGGACAATACACAGAGCTTGCGCATGACCTGTTTTTGGTTAGATCAACACAGAGGACTCGTGGACACTCGCTCAGGTTAGAGGAGAGGAGATTCCGCACAATACATTGTAAAGGCTTTTTCACGGTAAGGACAATACGTGTTTGGAATTCCCTGCCCGAGGCAGTTGTAATGGCGGAATCTGTCAACACCTTTAAGAATGGGTTAGATAAATTCCTAATGGATAAGGATATCCAGGGGTATGGTGCATAGTCATGCATTATAGTTACTATAAAAAGGGATAAAATGCAACGGCTGACCGCAGCATCAGTCAGAAATTTTAGTCAAATCATCATGCATAGGAGACCACAAATAGGTTGAACTCGATGGACAATTGTCTTTTTTCAACCTCAGATACTATGTTACTCCATTCCTTCACTCATTGGTGTCGCAACCCCTTCCCCCCCACCCCATCACACTGCTCTACTGCAGCGGAGGTGTGAGGCTTGCTGCTGGCAGTACTCACTACTCAGCATATATACACACAAACATGATGGAGACACACTCCCAGGAAGGCATGTATGTAGGAGTACGGACAGAGTGGATGCAGTGGGGCTGCATGACTAACAGCTGAGCCTGTCACTTCAGTGAGGTGGATGGTGCATCTTATTCCCAGCTGGTACAGCACACTATTTGTAAGAGGTAAAGCTGCTGGCTGACAGCTTAGCAGCTCTGTACAGCGGCAGCAGTCTGCAAATGATGGGAAAACATCTGGACCATGTCTACTATTGATGGCGGGGAACTAACTGGTTCTCCACCTTTCATTGTAAAACTAGTTAACGTCAGGTATAGACCATCAATTATTCCTGAACATCAATGGTTGATTGCCAATCCAAGACCAGACCCTGAGAGACCACAGCCACCACCGGATCCACATTTGTCACCCACCAGCAGATCTACTTTCTCCTGGAGAGCCACCACTCCATGGCTTCCCACAACCAAGCTGAAACTCTCCAGGTCTCCTTCATCCCCAGCTTGGATGTCCTCTGCATCAACATTCCGACCGGCCTCAGACAGCTCCATGGAAGCAGCATTTGGGATAACTTTTTACTCTTTACTTGCTTCAGCTCCAGTATAGTTCCTGTGATTTCCTCCGGGTCATCCCAGCTGCACCAGCTCCTCATTCCATGTAACTCTATCCCAGCTGCACCAGCTCCTCATTCCATGTAACTCTCTCCCAGCTGCACCAGCTCCTCATTCCATGTAACTCTCTCCCAGCTGCTGCACCAGCTCCTCATTCCATGTAACTCTTTCCCATCTGCACCAGCTCCTCAGTTCATGTAACTCTCTCCCAGCTGCACCAGCTCCTCATTCCATGTAACTCTATCCCAGCTGCACCAGCTCCTCATTCCATGTAACTCTCTCCCAGCTGCACCAGCTCCTCATTCCATGTAACTCTCTCCCAGCTGCTGCACCAGCTCCTCATTCCATGTAACTCTTTCCCATCTGCACCAGCTCCTCAGTTCATGTAACTCTCTCCCAGCTGCACCAGCTCCTCATTCCATGTAACTCTCTCCCAGCTGCACCAGCTCCTCATTCCATGTAACTCTCTCCCATCTGCACCAGCTCCTTATTCCATGTAACTCTCTCCCAGCTGCACCAGCTCCTCATTTCATGTAACTCTCTCCCAGCTGCACCAGCTCCTCATTCCATGTAACTCTATCCCAGCTGCACCAGCTCCTCATTCCATGTAACTCTCTCCCAGCTGCACCAGCTCCTCATTCCATGTAACTCTCTCCCATCTGCACCAGCTCCTCATTCCATGTAACTCTCTCCCAGCTGTACCAGCTCCTCAGTTCATGTAACTCCCAGCTGCACCAGCTCCTCATTCCATGTAACTCTCTCCCAGCTGCACCAGCTCCTCATTCCATGTAACTCTCTCCCAGCTGCACCAGCTCCTCATTCCATGTAACTCCCAGCTGCACCAGCTCCTCATTCCATGTAACTCTCTCCCAGCTGCACCAGCTCCTCATTCCATGTAACTCTCTCCCATCTGCACCAGCTCCTCAGTTCATGTAACTCTCTCCCAGCTGTACCAGCTCCTCATTCCATGTAACTCTCCCAGCTGCACCACCTCCTCAGTTCATGTAACTCTCCCAGCTGCACCAGCTCCTCATTCCATGTAACTCTCTCCCAGCTGCACCAGCTCCTCATTCCATGTAACTCTCTCCCAGCTGCACCAGCTCCTCATTCCATGTAACTCTCCCAGCTGCACCAGCTCCTCATTTCATGTAACTCTCTCCCAGCTGCGCCAGCTCCTCAGTTCATGTAACTCTCCCAGCTGCACCAGCTCCTCATTCCATGTAACTCTCTCCCAGCTGCACCAGCTCCTCATTCCATGTAACTCTCTCCCATCTGCACCAGCTCCTTATTCCATGTAACTCTCTCCCAGCTGCACCAGCTCCTCATTTCATGTAACTCTCTCCCAGCTGCACCAGCTCCTCATTCCATGTAACTCTATCCCAGCTGCACCAGCTCCTCATTCCATGTAACTCTCTCCCAGCTGCACCAGCTCCTCATTCCATGTAACTCTCTCCCAGCTGCACCAGCTCCTCATTCCATGTAACTCTCTCCCATCTGCACCAGCTCCTCATTCCATGTAACTCTCTCCCAGCTGTACCAGCTCCTCAGTTCATGTAACTCCCAGCTGCACCAGCTCCTCATTCCATGTAACTCTCTCCCAGCTGCACCAGCTCCTCATTCCATGTAACTCTCTCCCAGCTGCACCAGCTCCTCATTCCATGTAACTCCCAGCTGCACCAGCTCCTCATTCCATGTAACTCTCTCCCAGCTGCACCAGCTCCTCATTCCATGTAACTCTCTCCCATCTGCACCAGCTCCTCATTCCATGTAACTCTCTCCCATCTACACCAGCTCCTCATTCCATGTAACTCTCTCCCAGCTGCACCAGCTCCTCATTACATGTAACTCTCTCCCAGCTGCACCAGCTCCTCAGTTCATGTAACTCCCAGCTGCACCAGCTCCTCGTTCCATGTAACTCTCCCAGCTGCACCAGCTCCTCATTCCATGTAACTCTCTCCCAGCTGCACCAGCTCCTCATTCCATGTAACTCTCTCCCAGCTGCACCAGCTCCTCAGTTCATGTAACTCCCAGCTGCACCAGCTCCTCATTCCATGTAACTCTCCCAGCTGCACCAGCTCCTCATTCCATGTAACTCTCTCTCAGCTGCACCAGCTCCTCATTCCATGTAACTCTCTCCCAGCTGCACCAGACCCTCATTCCATGTAACTCTCTCCCAGCTGCACCAGCTCCTCATTCCATGTAACTCTCTCCCAGCTGCACCAGCTCCTCATTCCATGTCACTCTCTCCCAGCTGCACCTGCTCCTCATTCCATGTAACTCTCTCCCAGCTGCACCAGCTCCTCATTCCATGTAACTCTCCCAGCTGCACCAGCTCCTCAGTTCATGTAACTCCCAGCTGCACCAGCTCCTCGTTCCATGTAACTCTCCCAGCTGCACCAGCTCCTCATTCCATGTAACTCTCTCCCAGCTGCACCAGCTCCTCATTCCATGTAACTCTCTCCCAGCTGCACCAGCTCCTCAGTTCATGTAACTCCCAGCTGCACCAGCTCCTCATTCCATGTAACTCTCCCAGCTGCACCAGCTCCTCATTCCATGTCACTCTCTCCCAGCTGCACCAGCTCCTCAGTTCATGTAACTCCCAGCTGCACCAGCTCCTCGTTCCATGTAACTCTCCCAGCTGCACCAGCTCCTCATTCCATGTAACTCTCTCCCAGCTGCACCAGCTCCTCATTCCATGTAACTCTCTCCCAGCTGCACCAGCTCCTCAGTTCATGTAACTCCCAGCTGCACCAGCTCCTCATTCCATGTAACTCTCCCAGCTGCACCAGCTCCTCATTCCATGTAACTCTCTCTCAGCTGCACCAGCTCCTCATTCCATGTAACTCTCTCCCAGCTGCACCAGCTCCTCATTCCATGTAACTCTCTCCCAGCTGCACCAGCTCCTCATTCCATGTAACTCTCTCCCAGCTGCACCAGCTCCTCAGTTCATGTAACTCTCTCCCAGCTGCACCAGCTCCTCATTCCATGTAACTCTCTCCCAGCTGCACCAGCTCCTTATTCCATGTAACTCTCTTCCAGCTGCACCAGCTCCTCAGTTCATGTAACTCTCTCCCAGCTGCACCAACTCCTCATTCCATGTAACTCTCTCCCAGCTGCACCAGCTCCTCATTCCATGTAACGCTCTCCCAGCTGCACCAGCTCCTTATTTTTTATGTAACTCTCTCCCAGCTGCACCAGCTCCTCAGTTCATGTAACTCTCTCCCAGCTGCACCAGCTCCTCATTCCATGTCACTCTCTCCCAGCTGCACCAGCTACTCATTTCATGTAACTCCCAGCTGCACCAGCTCCTGATTCCATGTAACTCTCTCCCAGCTGCACCAGCTCCTCATTTCATGTAACTCTCTCCCAGCTGCACCAGCTCCTAATTTCATGTAACTCTCTCCCAGCTGCACCAGCTCCTCATTCCATGTAACTCTCCCAGCTGCACCAGCTCCTCAGTTCATGTAACTCTCTCCCAGCTGTACCAGCTCCTCATTCCATGTAACTCTCTCCCAGCTGCACCAGCTCCTAATTCCATGTCACTCTCTCCCAGCTGCACCAGCTCCTCATTTCATGTAACTCTCTCCCAGCTGCACCAGCTCCTGATTCCATGTAACTCTCTCCCAGCTGCACTAGCTCCTCATTTCATGTAACTCTCTCCCAGCTGCACCAGCTACTCAGTTCATGTAGCTCTCTCCCAGCTGCACCAGCTCCTCATTACATGTAACTCTCTCCCAGCTGCACCAGCTCCTCATTCCATGTAACTATCTCCCAGCTGCACCAGCTCCTCATTACATGTAACTCTCTCCCAGCTGCACCAGCTCCTTATTCCATGTAACTCTCTACCAGCTGCACCAGCTCCTCAGTTCATGTAACTCTCTTCCAGCTGCACCAGCTCCTCATTCCATGTCACTCTCTCCCAGCTGCACCAGCTCCTCAGTTCATGTAACTCTCTCCCAGCTGCACCAGCTCCTCATTCCATGTAACTCTCTCCCAGCTGCACCAGCTCCTCAGTTCATGTAACTCTCTCCCAGCTGCATCAGCTCCTCGGTTCATGTAACTCCCAGCTGCACCAGCTCCTCAGTTCATGTAACTCTCTCCCAGCTGCACCAGCTCCTCAGTTCATGTAACTCTCTCCCAGCTGCACTAGCTCCTCATTCCATGTAACTCTCTCCCAGCTGCACCAGCTCCTCATTCCATGTAACTCTCTCCCAGCTGCACCAGCTCCTCATTCCATGTAACTCTCTCCCAGCTGCACCAGCTCCTCATTCCATGTAACTCTCTCCCAGCTGCACCAGCTCCTCATTCCATGTAACTCTCTCCCAGCTGCACCAGCTCCTCATTCCATGTAACTCTCTCCCAGCTGCACCAGCTCCTCATTCCATGTAACTCTCTCCCAGCTGCACCAGCTCCTCAGTTCATGTAACTCTCTCCCAGCTGCACCAGCTCCTCATTTCATGTAACTCTCTCCCAGCTGCACCAGCTCCTCATTTCATGTAACTCTCTCCCAGCTACACCAGCTCCTCATTCCATGTAACTCTCTCCCAGCTGCACCAGCTCCTCATTCCATGTAACTCTCTCCCAGCTGCACCAGCTCCTCAGTTCATGTAACTCTCTCCCAGCTGCACCAGCTCCTCATTCCATGTAACTCTCTCCCAGCTGCACCAGCTCCTCAGTTCATGTAACTCTCTCCCAGCTGCATCAGCTCCTCGGTTCATGTAACTCTCTCCCAGCTGTACCAGCTCCTCATTCCATGTAACTCTCTCCCAGCTGCACCAGCTCCTCATTCCATGTAACTCTCCCAGCTGCACCAGCTCCTCATTCCATGTAACTCTCTCCCAGCTGCACCAGCTCCTCAGTTCATGTAACTATCTCCCAGCTGCACCAGCTCCTCATTCCATGTAACTCTCTCCCAGCTGCACCAGCTCCTCATTCCATGTAACTCTCTCCCAGCTGCACCAGCTCCTCAGTTCATGTAACTCTCTCCCAGCTGCACCAGCTCCTCATTTCATGTAACTCTCTCCCAGCTGCACCAGCTCCTCATTTCATGTAACTCTCTCCCAGCTGCACCAGCTCCTCATTCCATGTAACTCTCTCCCAGCTGCACTAGCTCCTCATTCCATGTAACTCTCTCCCAGCTGCACCAGCTCCTCATTCCATGTAACTCCCAGCTGCACCAGCTCCTCATTCCATGTAACTCTCTCCCAGCTGCACCAGCTCCTCATTCCATGTAACTCTCTCCCAGCTGCACCAGACCCTCATTCCATGTAACTCTCTCCCAGCTGCACCAGCTCCTCATTCCATGTAACTCTCTCCCAGCTGCACCAGCTCCTCATTCCATGTAACTCTCTCCCAGCTGCTCCAGCTCCTCATTCCATGTAACTCTCTCCCAGCTGCACCAGCTCCTCATTCCATGTAACTGTCTCCCAGCTGCACCAGCTCCTCATTCCATGTAACTCCCAGCTGCACCAGCTCCTCATTCCATGTAACTCTCTCCCAGCTGCACCAGCTCCTCATTCCATGTAACTCTCTCCCAGCTGCACCAGACCCTCATTCCATGTAACTCTCTCCCAGCTGCACCAGCTCCTCATTCCATGTAACTCTCTCCCAGCTGCACCAGCTCCTCATTCCATGTAACTCTCTCCCAGCTGCACCAGCTCCTCATTCCATGTAACTCTCTCCCAGCTGCACCAGCTCCTCATTCCATGTAACTCTCTCCCAGCTGCTCCAGCTCCTCATTCCATGTAACTCTCTCCCAGCTGCACCAGCTCCTCATTCCATGTAACTCTCTCCCAGCTGCACCAGCTCCTCATTCCATGTAACTCTCCCAGCTGCACTAGCTCCTCATTCCATGTAACTCTCTCCCAGCTGCACCAGCTCCTCATTCCATGTAACTCTCTCCCAGCTGCACCAGCTCCTCATTCCATGTAACTCTCTCCCAGCTGCACCAGCTCCTCATTCCATGTAACTCTCTCCCAGCTGCACCAGCTCCTCAGTTCATGTAACTCTCTCCCAGCTGCACCAGCTCCTCAGTCCATGTAACTCTCTCCCAGCTGCACCAGCTCCTCATTCCATGTAACTCTCTCCCAGCTGCACCAGCTCCTCATTCCATGTAACTCTCTCCCAGCTGCTCCAGCTCCTCATTCCATGTAACTCTCTCCCAGCTGCACCAGCTCCTCATTCCATGTAACTCTCTCCCAGCTGCACCAGCTCCTCATTCCATGTAACTCTCTACCAGCTGCACCAGCTCCTCATTCCATGTAACTCTCTCCCAGCTGCACCAGCTCCTCATTCCATGTAACTCTCTCCCAGCTGCACCAGCTCCTCATTCCATGTAACTCTCTCCCAGCTGCACCAGCTCCTCATTCCATGTAACTCTCTCCCAGCTGCACCAGCTCCTCATTCCATGTAACTCTCTCCCAGCTGCACCAGCTCCTCAGTTCATGTAACTCTCTCCCAGCTGCACCAGCTCCTCAGTCCATGTAACTCTCTCCCAGCTGCACCAGCTCCTCATTCCATGTAACTCTCTCCCAGCTGCACCAGCTCCTCATTCCATGTAACTCTCCCAGCTGCACCAGCTCCTCAGTTCATGTAACTCCCAGCTGCACCAGCTCCTCATTACATGTAACTCTCTACCAGCTGCACCAGCTCCTCAGTTCATGTAACTCCCAGCTGCACCAGCTCCTCATTCCATGTAACTCTCTCCCAGCTGCACCAGCTCCTCATTACATGTAACTCTCTCCCAGCTGCACCAGCTCCTCAGTTCATGTAACTCTCTCCCAGCTGTACCAGCTCCTCATTACATGTAACTCTCTCCCAGCTGTACCAGCTCCTCATTCCATGTAACTCTCTCCCAGCTGCACCAGCTCCTCATTCCATGTAACTCTCTCCCAGCTGCACCAGCTCCTCATTCCATGTAACTCTCTCCCAGCTGCACTAGCTCCTCATTCCATGTAACTCTCCCAGCTGCACCAGCTCCTCATTCCATGTAACTCTCTCCCAGCTGCACCAGCTCCTCATTCCATGTAACTCTCTCCCAGCTGCACCAGCTCCTCAGTTCATGTAACTCTCTCCCAGCTGCACCAGCTCCTCATTTCATGGAACTCTCTCCCAGTTGCAGCAACAGTTTATCTTCCTTCTAAACTGTATTTTTGCTTGTAAATCTTTTTTCTTCATTCTGCATCTCCTCTATACTCCGCTGTTCAGTAACCTGGTCACCCTCCAAGGTTTCTTTGGGCATCTCAGAGTGGTTTTTAAAGACTATATTCTGCCTCCATGCCAGGGCTTGATAACAATCTAATTAATCATCAAAGAACCTTATGTCCACCGTATTTCCAGGTATTATAACCATGCCACGTTTCGAATAAATCCTTTCTCAAAGTGTCTTCCAATGGTCACTGATAGATCATCACAGCAGGATGAGGTCAGATCACGCAATGTTTCCTGGTGGGATATGCGCGTTCTGGGTTAGGTCACTTTCATCCGCGGTCACCTGGCACCATTCAATACAGAACGCATCATATGTGATTACCAAACTTAAATTTGCTTGGTGGTAATGTAACATCATATGTAAACCCAAAACACTATTGTCACTTCATTCATACACTGTTCTGGGAACTAGACTAGGGACTCCCCGGTTGGCGCGCAGGTGTTGGGGGGTCTCCCCTGGTCCACCGGTCCCCCCCTCCCTTGGCTTAATACTCAGCCTGTACCCTTGCTCTCCTGCTTAATAGTTGCAGGGGGGATGCTTTTTTAAGGGGGTGTGTGTTATGTTATTGCCCCAGGCACAACAGTGACAGATTGGGATACTGCTTAACCCCACTGCCAGCTCATGCATTTTTCCCATACTGTTTATTTATCTTACATCCTAGAGGATGCTGGGGTCCATATTAGTACCATGGGGGTATAGACAGGTCCACCAGGAGCCATGGGCACTTTAAGAGTTTAACAGTGTGTGCTGGCTCCGCCCTCTATGCCCCTCGTACCAGACTCAGTTTAGAAAATGTGCCAGAAGGAGCCGGTCACAGCTAGGGGAGCTCTACAGAGCTTTCTTAGAAAAAGTTTATTTTAGAGTTTTTATTTTACAGGGAGGCTGCTGGCAACAGCCTCGCTGCATCGAGGGACTGAGGGGGGGAGCAGTGTCCACCCTGCAGGGTCTGAGCCACTGTCTCCGCTGACTGGACACTGAGCTCCAGAGGGGACAGATCGCTCCCCACCGCAGGGGAACGCTCAACCCAGCAGCATGCCGCCACCCCCTTGCAGATCTGAAGTGTGGCGAGTGAGTCACCGTCCCCCCTAACAAGTGGGGGGGTCGGTGTGAAGATGACGGCATCAGGGTAGGAGCACAGTTTTAACTGCACTCCTGGACGGCTCAGCGGTACCTGGGCACGGCGCTGTGAGGGACATCCTGAGCCAGCGCCTGAACCCTACACTGACCAAAAAAGCCTGTTTGGGGTCTGCGGATCTCAGCCAGCACAAAATCCTCAGGCCAGTAAAATCTAAGAAGAGCGGGAAGACAGCGCAATTAAGGGGGCGGAGCTTCTCAGAGTGGACCCAGCAGAGTTTTAGCGCCATTTTCCTGCCTGCAGTCAGATGCAAGTGAAAGAACAGTCCCTTCAGTGCAACTCCAGCTATCTGTACGGTACCAGGGGGTTGTAGAAGGGAGGGGAGGCTGTGTAAGACTGTCACCTATTATTGGACACAGTCAGCGCTGGTTTAGGGTCTCCCTATACCTGTAATAGCGCTGTGTGTGGGTTGGCTCCAATCTCTATCTGTCTCTGCCATTCTTGGGGGGAAACTCTGTCTGCCCTGTACCCTGTGTGTATGTGGGGTGTATTAGCAAACATGTCTACAGACTCTGTTTCATATGCTGCAGAGGATTTATCTTCTCAGGAAAATCCCATCCCATGTAATCAGGATTGCACTGTTGTAGCGCAGATCCCAGCTAGAGAACTGGAGTGGTTAGCCTCTCTTAGGGAGACTATTTCTCAGATTTCTGAAAGGGTTACAAGAACTGAGCATGCAACTCAGGTATTGCAATCCTCTATGGTTGTATGGTCTGATACTGGTCTCTCATGGTCCCCTGCGTTACATTCTCAGAAATGTGCTCTTGCCCAAATTTTGCAGGATGACACGGATACTGACTCTGACACAGCAGATGGTGATGGGTCAAGGGGGACGGCATCACTTGCTAAGGGGGTGCAGTAGATGATTGAGGCCATGTGGGATGTGTTGCATATTTCTGACAAACCTGAACAGGTTGAGGAGGCCTTTTTCACGGACAGTAAGAAGGCCTCACTCACCTTCCCAGCATCTAAGTAATTAAATGTTATATTTAAAAAAGCCTGGGAAAACCCTGAGAAAAAATTCCAGATGCCTAAAAGGGTTCTGGTTGCTTTTCCCTTCCCGGAAGATGATAGAAAAAAATGGGAGTCTCCACCTATGTTGACGCCTCTGTCTCCAGGCTGTCAAAACAGGTAGTTTTACCAGTCCTGGGATCTCCCGCGTTGAAGGACCCGGCAGATCGCAAGGTGGATGCTATGCTCAAATCCGTATACACAGCTTCAAGGGCTATACTGCGGCCTACTATTGCCTGTGCATGGATTTCTAAAGCTATTGCCAAGTGGTCAATCACTCTGCAAGAGGACTTGACTACGATGGATAGAGGTGACGTTGATTTGTTTTTACATAACATACAGGATTCTGCGGGGTTCCTGGTAGAATCCATGAAGGATCTGGGTTCCATGACTGTGGTGATCTCCATGTCCGTCTCGGCTCGCAGGGGTCTCTGGCTGTGCCAATGGTCTGCAGACGCGGAATCCAGGAAGAGTGTGGAGGGCCTACCCTGCACAGGTCAGGATCTATTTGGGGAGGCACTGGATGCGTGGATTGCCACGGCTACCGCGGTTAAGTCTCCTTTTCTCCCCACAGCTACACCGGCTACTAAGAAGCCTTTTACGGCTGCCACGTCACAGCTCTTTCGGCCTGCAAGTCCTACAAAGAACAAGCCTCCTGACACCTTCATAGGTGGTTGTGCTAAAGCCAAAAAGCCTGCTCCCGCAGGTTCCCAAGACCAGAAGCCTGCTTCTGATGCCCCCAAGGCCTCCGCATGACGGTGGATCATACAGTCTGGAGTAAGGTCAGGTGGGAGCAAGACTCCGTCAATTCAGCCACGTCTGGCCTGGACCCTTGGATAAAAGATAGCGTGTCCAGGGGGTACATGCTGGAGTTTCAAACTCTCCCACCTCACCGTTTCTTTAAATCAGGCTTGCCAGCTTTGCCGTCAGACAGCAATTCTGTATGCTATCCGATAATTGGTAGTGTCCGAGGTCATTGTTCCAGTTCCGCCTCATCAGTGGAACAAAGGTTACTATTCAAACCTTTTTGTGGTACCAATGCTGGATGGTTCATTAAGGCCAATTCTGAACTTCAAAAATCTTTGAACCCTTATCTCAGAGAGTTCAAATTCAAGATGGAGTCTCTGAGAGCTGTCATCTCAGGACTGATGGAGGGGGAGATCCTGGTGTCCATGGACATCAAGGATGCGTTCCTCCACATTCCCAATTAGTCGCCGCATCAGGCATATCTCAGGTTTGCACTGTTAGACGATCATTATCAGTTTCAGGCACTGCCGTTCAGTCTCTCCACGGCACATAGGGTCTTCACCAAGGTGATGGCAGAGATGATGGTTCTCCGCAAGCAAAGGGTGAACATAATTCCGTATCTGGATGATCTTCTGATCAAGGCGTCTTCCAGGGAGAAGTTGTTAAGATCCATTGCTCTCACGACACATCTGCTCAAAGAGCAAGATTGAATCCTGAACCTTCCAAAGTCTCAATAAAGACTGTCCGGGTATCGGTTCATCAGTGCATCCGCCTTCTGGTGAAGATGGTTGCCTCCTACGAGGCTCTGCAGTACAGAAGGTTTAATGCTCAATCCTTTCAGCTGGATCTCTTGGACCAGTGGTCGGGATCTCACCTACATAGGCACCAGAGGATACGTCTGTCACCGAAAGCTAGGATTTTGCTCCTCTGGTGGCTACAACTACCACACCTTCCGAAGGACCGAAGGTTCGGAGTTCAGGACTGGATCCTTCTAACCATGGATGCAAGTCTAAGAGGTTGGGGAGCAGTCGCTCAGGGGAAAACCTTCCAAGGAAGGTTGTCGGATCAAGCATCCCTTCTCCCAAGAAACATCCTGGAGCTTAAGGGCCATATACAATGGCCTTCTTCATGCAGCACACCTTCTACAGGATTGGGCTGTTCAGGTGCAGTCGGACAACGTGGCCTACATAAACCGACATGGCGGAACTAAGAGCAGGGCTGCAATGTCAGAGGTGTCAAGAATCCTCCTCTGGGTGGAAAGACACGCAGCGGTGGTGTCGGCAACCTTCATTCCGGGAGTAGACAACTGGGAAGCAGACTTCCTCAGCAGACACGATCTCCATCCAGGAGAGTGGGGCCTCCATCCGGAGGTTTCGAGGAGGTAACCGGTTGGTGGGGGGGTTCCCTCACATAGCCATGATGGCCTCCCACCTAAACAAGAAGCTGCGGAGGTACTGTTCCAGGTCGAGAGATCCGCAGGCAGTGGTGGTGGACACACTGGTAACACCGTGGGTGTTCATGTCCGTGTAGGTGTTCCCTCCCCTTCCTCTGATTCCAAAAGTTTTTTAACTTGTAAACAGAACAAATGTTCTGTCAATCCTCATTGCTCCGGACTGGCCAAGGAGGACTTGGTACGCGGATCTGCTGGATCTTCTGCTGGAAGATCCAAGGCCCTTAACTCTTCGGAAGGATCTGCTGCTGCAGAGGCCATTCGCTTATCAAGACTTACCACGGCTATGTTTGACGGCATGGCGGTTGAGTACCATATCTTAGCTCGAAAGGGTATTCTGAGCGAGGTTATTCCTACCCTGATACAGTTTAGGAAGGGGGTAACGTCTAAACATTACCATCGAATTTGGAAAAAAATGTGTGTCTTGGAGTGAATCCAAGAAATTTCCTGCAGTGGAGTTTCAACTTGGACGTTTTATCCTTTTCCTGCAGGCGGGTGTGGATATGGGTCTGAGATTGTGCTCCATCAAGGTCCAGATCTCAGCTTTGTCCATTTTCTTCCATAAACAATTGGCTGTCATCCCTGAGGTTCAGACCTTTTTGAAAGGGGTTCTGCACATCCAGCCTCCCTTTGTGGCACCAACGGCACCCTGGGATCTTGATGTGGTATTACAGTTCCTGCAATCGGATTGGTTTGAGCCTCTAGAGGAGGCTGAAATCAAATTTCTCACGTGGAAGGCGGTCACTTTGTTGGCCTCAGCTTCTGCTCAACGCGTGTCGGAATTGGGGGCTTTGTCCTGTAAAAGTCCCTATCTGGTCTTACATGAAGATAGGGCGGAACTCAGGAATCGTCCGCAGTTCCTGCCTAAGGTTTTGTCAGCTTTTCATATCAACCAACCTATTGTGGTGCCAGTGGCTACTGACTCCTCATTTGATTCAAAGGCCTTGGATGTTGTGAGGACATTGAAGATTTATGTGAAGAGGACAGCTCGTCATAGAAAATCTGACTCTGTTCGTCCTCTATGATCCCAAGAAAATTGGGTTTCCTGCTTCTAAGCAGTTGATTGCATGCTGGATCAGGTTCACCATCCAGCATGCATATTCTGCCATGTCCAAAATCTGTAAAGGCCTACTCTACTCGTAAGATGGGCTCTTCCTGGGCGGCTCCCCGGGGTGTCTCAGCTATACAACTTTGCCGAGCAGCTACTTGGTCTGGGCCGAACACATTTGCTAAGTTTTACAAGTTCAATACTTTGGCCTCTGATGACTCAAGTTTGGTCAAGCAGTTTTGCAGGAGCCTCCGCGCTCTCCCTCCCGTTCTGGGAGCTTTGGTACATCCCCATGGTACTAATATGGACCCCAGCATCCTCTAGGTCGTAAGAGAAAATAGGATTTTAATTACCTACCATTAAATCCTTTTCTCGTAGTCCGTAGAGGATGCTGGGAGCCCGCCCAGCGCTTTGTTTTCCTGCATTGGTTATTTAGTTCAGTACTGCCTGGTTCCTAGGTAAGTTCTGCATTCTTTACTGTTTCAGTACTGTTTCAGCTGTTGCTGAGTTTTTCGGCATGTTGGACGGATTTGCCTGTTGGGTGAGCCTGGTATGAATCTCGCCACTATCTGTGCATTTCCTTCTCTCGAAGTATGTCGTCTCCTTGGGCACAGTTTCTAGACTGAGTCTGGTAGGAGGGGCATAGAGGGAGGAGCCAGCCCACATTCTCAAACTCTTAAAGTGCAAATGGCTCCTGGTGGACTCGTCTATACTCAATGGTATAAATATGGTCCCCAGCATCCTCTATGGACTACGAGAAAAGGATTTACCGATAGGTAATTAAAATCCTATATTTTGAGGTGAATTTTTTTTGTTTGACGTTTTATTTTTTGAAGGGAAGGTTCATTTTTGTTTTTTTATTTAGTTTTTTCCTCTTGGTGCTGCAGCAGCGGATGGGGATACTGGACAGTTGAGCAGTTCAGATGACAGCAGCGGGGAAGAAACATCTTGTCACGGGACACAGTCACTGGAAGAGGCAACGGCTTCCTCCACAGGGGGCAGCCTGAACTGACAGACGCATCACGGCATGTCAGTCCAGGTTCTTAGCCAAAAAGGGGAAGGTTCCAGAACATATAGTAAGAAGAAAAACTGTGAGATGCCATACTCAAAAATTGCAAAGCATGTGGAAATTGTCCACCGCAGTGAGTCGGAGGTAGCAATGGCACTGAGCTTTGACAAAAATCGTGCAGCTGGACCTGATTCTCCACCGGGGGAACTTTGCACATAATATCGGTGTTCTCTGAGAAGGCAGCGGTGTCTTACTACCATACAAGCATCCGGATAAAGCAGCAGCTCCGCAAGATTTCATGCACTGGGCACACTGCCAAGGTCTGTTCTCCAGGCGACACCTGTGGTAACATGTGAAGAGGTGCCTGCTTCGCAACAGGGTTGGCCATCCCAAACCCGGTAGAGTCCAGTCCCTGTGCACTTACAACACCCCCATTCCACCAGGTGTTGGCACCAGCCCGTGGAAGTTGTTGATCCAAATGAATTAAGATAATGTGGTACCCGGGATCAAGGAGGAACACTGCATCATGCAGTATGGGCAGCACCTCTACAACCGACTGGGGTCTGATGTCAGCAAGCACGAGTACATCCGCGATAAGCTCCGGGAGGTGGGGTGGCTCCTGATGCATGTGATGAAGGCCACTCCATTGTGGAGCATGGAAGATTCCATTCACCCATACAACTTCTTAAATGTGGTGCATGCCATCAGGAGCCTGGCCGGCTACAGTACTACCATCTTCAAGAAGGTACCCTGCAGTTGGCCAAGTTAAGCAAGCTCTTCGTGACCCTCGTGCAAGGGAGAAGGGTTGAATTCAGAGGTCGGAGTCTGGAGGAGATCTCCATTTATTTATTATTTATTTATTAACAGTTTCTTATACAGTGCAGCAAATTCCGTTGCACTTTACAATTGGAAATAACAATGATATAACAAAACTGGGTAATAACAAACAGTCATAGAGGTAGGAAGGCCCTGCTCGCAAGCTTACACTCTATAGGGAAATAGGCATGTATATACAAGGATAGGAACTATCTATTACATAGTTGTCTGCCAGATTGCACAGGTTCTTGGAGAGCTGTATGATATTGTCATACAGCAATGATGAACCGGGTTTGAGAGGAAGGGAAAGTGAAGAATGAGAAGACGTGAAAATGTTTGGACTGTGCAGAATGGATGCAGTTTGATAGGAAGGTTTATGAAAGTTATGTGGGCGGTTCTGGAATTTGATATGCTTGCCTAAAGAGGTGAGTTTTCAGGGAACATTGAAGGTTTGGAGACTAGAGGAGAGTCTTATTGTGCGTGGTAGGGCATTCCACAGACTGGGCGCAGCCCCATGAAAGTCCTGCAATCGTGAGTGGGAGCGAGTAATGAGTGTGGATGAGAGACGTAGGTCTTGTGAAGAGCGAAGAGATTGGGTTGGGAGATATTTTGAGATAAGCAAAGTGATGTAATTTGGTGTAGTTTGGTTAATGGCCTTGTGTGTGAGTAAAAGTATTTTATATTGAATACGGTAGAATACAGGTAACCAATGGAGGGGCTAACAGAGTGGATCAGCAGACGATGAACGTCTAGCGAGGAAGATTAGCCTCGCCGCTGCATTCAGAATGGATTGTAGTGGTGAGAGTCTTGTTTTGGGAAGACCAGTTAGGAAACTATTGCAATAATCAATGCGGGAGATAATGAGAGCGTGGATTCGAGTTTTAGCAGTGTCTTGTGTAAGGTATGGCCGTATATTGGATATGTTTTTTAGATGCATGTAACATGATTTTGAGACAGATTAAATGTGGGAACAAAGGACAGATCAGAGTCAAGGATGACACCTAGGCAGCGGGCTTGTAGGGTAGGGTAGATAGTCGAGTTTTCAACAGTGATAGAGATATCAGGTTCATACCTACTATTGGCCGGTGGAAATATAATTAACGCTGTCTGTGAAATATTAAGTGTGAGGTGGCGAGATGTCATCCAGGCAGAAAGGCATTCAGTGACACGGCCCAGTACAGACAGGGACAAGTCAGGAGAGGATAGGTAGATTTGAGTATCATCTGTGTACAGATGATACTGAAATCTAAAAGCTGATGAGTTTACCAAGAGATGAGGTATAGATGGAGAAAAGCAGAGCACCCAAAACTGTGCCTTCCGGTACTCCAACTGAAAGAGGTAACGACGAGGAGGTAGATTCAGAGAAGAGAGCACTGAAGGAGCGATTAGATAGGTAGGTAACCCTTTTCAATGGCCATAAATAATTTGAATTGGTGATGGACCACCAACCCGAGGCACCCCTGCAAGTGTCCTGAGGCACCCAGGGTGCCACGGCACACAGTTTGAGAGCCACTGCCCTACCCTCATCATCCAGACAATAGTTTAAAGAAGCCTGGACCTCTAGGCTTGGCAGACAATATGTGTGTCTAGGCAGTCCTTTCGTCGGGCATATAGAAAGAATAATGCCAGACAATGACTACTACTGCCCTCTTTCAGTAGGAGCAAGGCTTCAGAAATTTGCAGAAAGGTGGAAGACATTTGGGTTTTAAATAATGTATCAAACGGTTACCATATAGAGGTTTTTTTTTGAAGATTCCAAGAGGAAACGGATTTGTAGAATCAAAAATGCCAAGCCTACCTTTACAGGTGACAGTGTTGAAACAAAGTTTAGGACACCTGTCAGATTTCCAGGCTGTGGAACCAGTGCCAGTTTTTCAAAAAAAGAGAACAAAAAGCTTTTATTTCTTTTAAAGAAAAAATACAGACGGTTTCAGGACAATTCTGGACCTCAAGGAATTGAATTAGTTCATGAAAGAAACCGTTCTGCTTTGAAACATTAAAATTGATCCTTGCAGGTTTCAGAAGAAAAGATTTCCTAGCCTCAATCAATTTAAGAGATGCTTAATTTCACGTGCCAGTCAATCAGCAAAGCCGAAAGTTTCTCAGATTCTGTGTTCAGGGCATACACTTCCAATGTACCTGCCTGCCATTTGTCCTATCAACATCACCCTAAATATATTCACAAAGGTTCTTATAAACATTGATGGCTTATGTGAGGAAACCCGACCTGGACGATCTTCTGTAATGACTTATTGGAAGGAGAGTGTAAAAGATCCTTTATGAAACGAGAGCCTCTAGGTCTAACCTGTAACTCCTGGTTACCAGAGCCTTTAAACATTGATCTGGGCTGGATTGCATCCAGGTATCCCTGAACCTAAGTAAAGGAGCTCCCACCAGAGGCCAGGTCCCTGTTCCTATATAGTCAAGTGGATTGTAAAGTGACTTTTTCATCAGGACAATGGCTGATGGGAGCCCCTCACCCTCTGAAGGCACTTCTATGGAAACTTCTGGGCATACCCTGAAAGGCCTGGAATCTTCCCCTGCCTTGGGGACAACAGGAACTGAACCTGGGACTTTTTTGTTTTGATACCAGTAAATCCACAATCTTCCCACCTGTAAACTGGGAAATAGTCTATACCAATTCAGGTCCAAATAGATTTACAGATTGAATACAGCTTGAACTGCTGAAATAACTATATTCCTCACCAACCTAGCAATCGGTGCATCCACCATACGTGCATTTTTCCAAAGGCTAGTGGAAAAACGGCTAAAGATATTTGATCCTTTTTGGAATATTCCATTTTGAATCTGGTGTTAACCGTGCTTCACCTAGAATTTCACCAAAGTGAGGGAAACCTGGAAACACAGATACCTGCTTCTTCTTCTGTTTGAAGAAAGAATTTGAACTGGCCACTGGCACACTGGATTCCTTTAAATTCAAGGTCTCCCGGACTAAATCTACCAATAGAGACACCCCTGAATTGGGGTGAGAATCATCCTCCTAATTTGAGGAATCCTCCCATTCCCAATCCAGTTCCCCTTCTTCCTGAGGAGTTGCCAAAACTTCCTCTTCATGGAACTCTAAAGGTGATCTAACTTTAAAATATATATTTTGTAACACTGTAAGGGTACAAAGTGCCGTTTCCTGGGATAACTGGCAGCACGCAGCAGCTGAGGAACCACACAAGTCCAGTTTCTGGTACAACTGGCCCCAGCCAGTTTTATTATACAGAAAATAAAACAAACACCAAAAGAAACTACCTTGCCTGTCTGGCACTAACTAAACACAAGATGTTCCTAACTATCACTAAACAAAAAACACAGAGTTCTCCCGCAAACACTGTATAGCTCACTTGTATCAGGAAGCGTGTTTCTCTCACAGAGATCCTGCAGTCTTCCCAGGCAGTCTGCACACATTAATCAGGCTAGAAGCCCTAAAAGGCTCTTACACAGCTGAAAGCCTGATTAGCCCTCTGTGAGGCCAAAGACCCGAACTGGGCCCAATGTCTGGAACTCGCCATATCTCTCTCTCAGGGCCCTTATCCAGCAATCTGAAAAGGTTCTAACAAAACAAAAGCATTTTCCTAGAAGTTTTCATTTTCTAAAACATGTAAGACAAGAACCTGGGACAAACATACCTGCCCTCAAACACTATACCAGTGTTCTTGTCACATATCCCCCTCCCCTGTATCGACCTAGGGGCCGGAACACTTGTAGCCCCCAAACAGAAGATGCAGGACAATGCATCTGCGTTGGCCAATTGTGTACCCGGTCTATGTTCGACAGTAAGCTTAAAATCCTGCAATGCTAGAAACCATCTAGTTACACAAGCATTCTTCTCTCTATTTACATACATCCATTTTAAAGGGGCATGATCTGTCACTAGTCTGAGTTGTCTACCCAAGAGGTAATATCTCAAGGTATCTAGTGCCCACTTAATGGCCAAAGCCTCCTTTTCCACAATGGCATACCTTTTTTCATGCTGATTGAGTTTCCTACTCAAATAATTGATAGGGTGTTCGTCCCCATCTCTGGTTTGGGACAGCACAGCGCCTATCCCTACCTCTGAGGCATCTGTACCACAAATTCTTTTGAAAAATCTGGTGTTATCAATACCGGTTGTGAACACAAAGCCACTTTTAATGCTTTGAACGCTTTTTCTGCATCAGGGTTCCATTTAACCATATTTGACTGCTTCCCTTTGGTAAGGTCTGACAACGGCACAGCTGTGGTCGCAAAATTGGGAATAAACCGTCTATAGTACCCAGTTATTCCCAAAAAAGCCCTTACCTGTTTTTTATTCACTGGACGAGGCCAGTTTTGAATAGCATCAATTTTATTCAATTGGGGTCTAATTAGACCTCTGCCTATGGTGAAGCCCAAGTATTTGACCTCCTCCATTGTGAGGCAGCACTTCTTTGGGTTAGCAGTTAACCCTGCCTCTCTGATTGAGTCCAGTACTGCTTGTACTTTAACCAAATGGGACCCCCAGTCTGTACTGTGAATTACCACATCATCCAAATAGGCAGCTGCATATTTTCTATGGGGCCTCAAAATTTTGTCCATCGCCCGTTGAAAGGTTGCTGGAGCCCCATGCAACCCAAAGGGTAACATCTTATACTGCTACAGCCCCTCCGGAACCAAAAAGGCTGTTTTTTCTTTTGCGCAATCAGATAAAGGTATTTGCCAGTAACCTTTGGTCAGGTCCAACGTGGTGAGAAACCTGGCTGTTCCCCCAGTCTTTCTATAAGCTCATCCACACAGGGCATGGGGTACGCGTCAAACGTGGACACCTCATTTAACTTACGAAAGTCATTACAGAAGCGTATGCTACCGTCGGGCTTCGGGATGAGAACTATGGGACTGGACCACTCACTGTTAGATTCCTCTATGACTCCAAGTTCTAACAGGGTTTTAACTTCTTTAGAAACAGCTTCTCACTGAGCTTCAAGAATCCTATATGGCTTTAAATGAACCCTGACCCCTGGTTCTGTAACAATGTCATGTTTTATTATGGTCGTTCGGCCAGGCAGCTCTGAAAATATCTCCCTATTTTGGATGAGAAATTCTTTAACCTGATTGTTCTGACCAGCTGATACTGTCTCTGACCCTTTACTGCGGGAAGCAACCGAGGTGAAGACACAGAAGGGCAAGGCTCCGCTGACAGAGACAACCTATCTTTCCAGGGTTTGATTAAGTTAACATGGTAAATTTGTTCGGGTTTTCTCTTTCCCGGCTGGTATACATTGTAATTAACCTCATTCACTTTTTCCCTAATCTCAAATGGACCCTGCCATTTAGCTAGGAATTTACTTTCCACAGTGGGTACCAAAACAAGAGCTCTGTCTCCAGGAGCAAATTCCCGTATCTTGGCACTCCGGTTATATACCCTCTGTTGAGCACTTTGGGCCTGTTCCATGTGCTCTCTGACAATAGGTACCACGGCTGCAATCCTATCCTGCATTTGTGTTACATGTTCAATAATGCTTCTATAAGGAGTGGGCTGTCCTTCCCACGTCTCTTTGGCAATGTCCAACAGCCCTCTGGGGTGTCTACCATACAACAAATCAAATGGAGAAAACCCCGTAGAGGACTGAGGAACTTCTATGATGGCCATTAACAAGTAGGGCAACAAACAATCCCAGTTTTTCCCATCTCTCTCAACAACCTTTTTTAACATACTTTTTAATGTTTTATTAAACCTTTCCACCAACCCGTCAGTTTGGGGATGGTAGATGGACGTCCTGAGGTGAGTGACCTTAAACACTTTGCACAATTTCTTCATGATCCTTGACATAAATGGAGTACCTTGGTCAGTCAAAATTTCTTTTGGTATTCCCACTCTACTGAAAACCTGCACCAGCTCCCTAGCTATCGCCTTCGTTGTGATAGTGCGTAAAGGGACAGCCTCAGGATATCGAGTAGCATAGTCCATAATTACCAGGATATACTGATGGCCCTGAGCAGACTTTAACAAGGGCCCCATGAGATCCATGGCTATTCTGTCAAACGGGACCTCTATAATAGGCATGGGAACTAGTGGGCTCCTGAAATGGGGTCTAGGGGCATGATACTGGCATTCAGGACCGGAAGAACAATATTCAGACACTTCTTTATAAACCCCTGGCCAAAAGAACCTTTGTAAAACTCCTTCAGTGTTTTTTTCTGCCCCTAAATGTCCTGCGGTAACGTGACTATGAGCTAAATCTAGTACCGTTCTCCGATAAGGCTGGGGAACTACGAGCTGTTCCACCACATCCTCACCTTTTTTGACAATGTGGTACAAGAGCTCATTATAGATGGCCACGTGGGGATATGTAACCCTGTCACCTGGTACCACAGGTTCCCCATTAACAATCTTAACATTCTCTCTAGCCTTTATCAAGGTAGGATCCTTTAACTGTTCAGATGCAAACAGATCCTTCCTTACCTCCAGGTCAGGCACGCTTTCATTTCTAACTACTATGTCATTGTTCCCAGCAAGAGGGTCCTCACTGGACTCCCCATCTGTCACTTCCCCAGCCAAACTGGCAAAAGGCAAAGGGTGAGAAAGATCCGAAGACACACGTACATCCATACAAACACCGGTATTATCAACTGGCTCTTTACTTCTCACATCTGTTGATAAACGTGATTCCCACAGTTTCCCAAAATGAGGAAAAACCCTCCCTATTATGGCCTTGTGCACCAAGGTGGGGACCAGTCCTACTTTAACCATTGCTGACCCACAACAAGTTTCTATATTCACTTCAGCAGTGACATAATGTTGGGTATCCCCATGTATGCACGTTACCCCAATAGGTATTTGCTGGACCTTTAAGGGGTTCACTAACCCAGCTTTCACGAGGGTAACTAAACTTCCTGAATCTAGCAAGGCCTCCACCCGGTTACCCTCTAATAACATGTCACACATTTGTTTCTCCAACTTAGGTGAAGGTACCACAATACAGGCTAACCTAGCAAAGAAAGACATTCTGCGACATTCAAAGGCAGCATCACATTGCATGGGTTCTTGCATGACTGGGCAATTGGCAATAACATGACCTGGCATACCACACCTAAAACATTTAACCACACGATTATCAACCTGTTTGGGCAGCATAGACCGTTCTAGCCCCATTGGCCTGTCTCCAGGGCCAGTGTTTACAGTCTCTCCAGCCTTGCGTTCTCTTAACCGCCCAGCAACGTGTTCCCACGGAACAGTCTTACCAGTTTTTACTGAAGGGCGCTGTCGAGGATCTATGAGTTGCTGGGTGGTCATCAGTAATTCCTCTGCTGCCATATACCTCTCTACCATGTCCACTAATTGGTCAGCAGTACCCGGGTTTCCATGGCTCACCCACTTGCGCAGGACCTTGGGCAAAGATCTCAAGTAGCGGTCCATGACGACTCTTTCAACCATCTGGGGACCAGTTAATGTCTCTGGCTGTAGCCATTTTTTTGTTAGCTGAATAAGGTTGTGCATCTGGGAGCGAGGAGGCTTCTCCATGGCGTACACCCAATGGTGCAGCCGTTGTGCTCGTGCTGACAGCGTGACTCCCAGGCGGGTCAGGATCTCAGTCTTTTTAGTTTATCATAGTCCCGAGCCTCAGCAGGGCTTAAATCAAAGTACGCTTTTTGGGGCTCACCTGACAAAAACGGTGCCAGCAGACTGGCCCACTGTGCTTTCGGCCAGTTCTCACGCTCAGCAGTCCTTTCAAACGTGGTCAGGTAGGCCTACACATCATCAGCCTCTGACATTTTCTGCAGGAAGTGACTGGCCCGTATAGAACTAGAGCTGGTCGGAGCACTGACGGCCATATCTCCAACCCGAGCTGCAAGTCTCTGCACCACTTCTGCTAAGGCCTCTCTGTCCTGATGCTGTTGCCTCCAATTTTCCTACATTTCCACCTGCTGCTGTCTGTTGGCCTCCTGCTGTAGTCTCCAATTTTCCTCCATTGCCACCTGCTGCTGTCTGTTGGCCTCTTGCTGAGCCGCTGTAGCTTGCAGCAGGGCTTTAAGCAGTTCCTCCATGTCGACAGATTTTTCAGGCGGCTTTGTAGCTGCTTTCGCCCAGGACATATATCAAACCCTCGGGGTGAGTCTCAGCAACTTCACACTGGGCTGTATCTGCATAAACCACCATTTTTTGCAGGCCTCATAAAGCTGCTGCTTTCACTTATGCACAGAGCAGCATGCTCGCATTCTCCACCAAGTTGTAACACTGTAAGGGAACAAGGTGCCGTTTCTAAATAGCAGCTGAGGAATCACACAAGTCCAGTGTGGGGTGTAACTGGCCACGACCAGTTTTATTGAACAGAAAACAAAACAAACATCAAAAGAAAATACCTTGCCTGTCCGGCACTAACTAAACATAAGACGTTCCTAACTATCACTAAACAAAAACACAGAGTTCTCCAGTAAACACTGTATAGCTCACTTGTATAAGGAAGCTCCTTTCACAGAGATTCTGCAGTCTCTCCCCAGGCAATCTCTCTACACTAATCAAGCTAGCAGCCCTAAAAGGCTCTTACACAGCTGAAAGCCCTGATTAGCCCTCTGTGAGGCAAAAGACCCGAACTGGGCCCAATGTCTGGAACTTGCCCTATCTCTCTTTCAGGGCCCTTATCCAGCTTTTCCAATACACTGAAAAGGTTCTGACAAAACAAAACATTTTCCTAGAAGTTTTCTAATACATATAAGACAAGAACCTGGGACAAACATACCTGCCCTCAAACACTATTCCAGTGTTCTTGTCACAATGTGTATGTGTCTTGTCCAGATTCCAAGGTGTCAAATCTGCTAATAGTAAAGCTCTAATACCATAAGTACACTTAATATATTGAACTATTTTGTTCCAGAATTTCTTTATAACTCCACACTCCCAGAAGTTGTGAAAGAATGTAGCTGAAGAGTGAGAACACTTCAAGCATCTTCCAGATTCTTCCGGAACAAAATGTTTCCTCTGAGCATGTAAGATGTATGCTCTGTAACTTGTTTTAATGTGTACCTCCTGTAAATAGGAAGCTTGTAATAATCGTAACGTCTTGTCAGACTGATCAAATATACCTGTTGAGTCACCTATAGTGGGAATAAACTGTGTCCATGACAGCACGACCTGACTTTGTATTTTTACATTATTCGTAGCAACCAGCTTATGATGTAACAGTCTTGTTTTGTATGGTCGAGTCCCTGCTCCTTGCAGTGTAGAGAACAAAGGGTCTGAGCGTGACAAATTAGTCATATCTACTGACAGTGATAAAATATAATGCCTAATCTGTAAGTATGCGTATAGAGAGGATCTATGTACACCATACCGTTCCTGTACACCTATAAAGGAAAGCATAACCCCTCCTGGACCGAACACGTCTGTTATCTTTTTAATACCTTTTAGTTGTAGACGGTAAAAGACCGCATCACCCAATCCAGGCAGAAACATAGGATTACCCCACAAGGGTAACAAATGAGAATACTTAGGATTGCTATTTAATCTCTTGTTTAGAGCCTTCCAGGAAGCGTATGTGTCCCGGAACAGCAAATGGTTGCGGGCGGTAAGGGGGATTTTAGATTCGGGCATATGCAGTAAAGCCCCTGGGGAAAATGGAGCCATCACAGCGCAATCCAAGGGATACAATGTGTACACACTTCTCTGTAATATGTATGGATAATGGACAGAGTGTGAAAATGGCAGAACATCTGGCAAGCCGATCCCCCCTATTGCACGTGGTCATTTCAGATGCGCATTAGAAATCCTACTCTTTCCTCCCTTCCAGATACATTTACTAAATCATTTCTGGACGAATATGACATCCGCTGTGAACAGACGTATCGGTAACATCTGAATCAGATATGATAGCTGGGGGAAGAGTACCGATTTAATCACTGCGTTCCGTCCTGACATTGACAACGGCAGAAATCTCCATGTGTGAATTTCTCTGGACATGGAAGTATTGTAGGGGTGTAGTTGAGACTATATAAGTCATGTATATTTACAGGGATCTGAATACCCAAGTATTTTATTGCTGTAGTGGCTACCCTTAGATTGTGGAGTGGACCCAGTGAGGCCAGATATGTGGGTTCTCCATTTAAAGGGATGAGTTCAGATTTTTGATATTTACTTTATAACCCGAGAATTTACCAAAGTCAGTAATCAAACTAAATGCCACAGGCAATGTTTCATGAGGATTCCAGGCGAATAGTAACAGTGGCATCATGAAGCGGGTACGGGGGGTGCGCCCGGGTGTCACCCTTCCATGGGTGACATCCGGGCAGCGCAGCACAGCGCACTCAAACCCGCACCCCCATCACATCTACTGGGACATGTCCGCGGCAGCGGCACAATCACGCCGGCAGCCCCGCCGACTGTACACACCTACAATCACCATCGCGGCCAGGTTCGTCCGATGGCCACACAGACAAAAGCAGTGGCTCTTCCTGCTTCAGCGCTGCGTGCTGAGAGACAGAATGAAGGGGTGGGGGGGGGGTAGAATGCAGGCTGAGAGACAGAATGAAGGGGTGGGGGGAGAATGCAGGCTGAGAGACAGAATGAAGGGGTGGGGGGAGAATGCAGGCTGAGAGACAGAATGAAGGGGTGGGGGGAGAATGCAGGCTGAGAGACAGAATGAAGGGGGGGGGGAGAATGCAGGCTGAGAGACAGAATGAAGGGGTGGGGGGGGGAATGCAGGCTGAGAGACAGAATGAAGGGGTGGGGGGAGAATGCAGGCTGAGAGACAGAATGAAGGGGTGGGGGGAGAATGCAGGCTGAGAGACAGAATGAAGGGGTGGGGGGAGAATGCAGGCTGAGAGACAGAATGAAGGGGTGGGGGGAGAATGCAGGCTGAGAGACAGACTGAAGGGGTGGGGGGAGAATGCAGGCTGAGAGACAGAATGAAGGGGTGGGGGGGGAATGCAGGCTGAGAGACAGAATGAAGGGGTGGGGGGAGAATGCAGGCTGAGAGACAGAATTAAGGGGTGGGGGGAGAATGCAGGCTGAGAGACAGAATGAAGGGGTGGGGGGAGAATGCAGGCTGAGAGACAGACTGAAGGGGGGGGGGAGAATGCAGGCTGAGAGACAGACTGAAGGGGTGGGGGGAGAATGCAGGCTGAGAGACAGAATGAAGGGGTGGGGGGAGAATGCAGGCTGAGAGACAGAATGAAGGGGGGGGGGAGAATGCAGGCTGAGAGACAGAATGAAGGGGTGGGGGGGGGAATGCAGGCTGAGAGACAGAATGAAGGGGTGGGGGGAGAATGCAGGCTGAGAGACAGACTGAAGGGGTGGGGGAGAATGCAGGCTGAGAGACAGAATGAAGGGGGGGGAGAATGCAGGCTGAGAGACAGAATGAAGGGGTGGGGGGAGAATGCAGGCTGAGAGACAGAATGAAGGGGTGGGGGGAGAATGCAGGCTGAGAGACAGAATGAAGGGGTGGGGGGAGAATGCAGGCTGAGAGACAGACTGAAGGGGGGGGGGGAGAATGCAGGCTGAGAGACAGACTGAAGGGGTGGGGGGAGAATGCAGGCTGAGAGACAGAATGAAGGGGTGGGGGGAGAATGCAGGCTGAGAGACAGAATGAAGGGGAGGGGGGAGAATGCAGGCTGAGAGACAGAATGAAGGGGTGGGGGGGGAATGCAGGCTGAGAGACAGAATGAAGGGGTGGGGGGAGAATGCAGGCTGAGAGACAGAATGAAGGGGGGGGGGGAGAATGCAGGCTGAGAGACAGAATGAAGGGGTGGGGGGGGAATGCAGGCTGAGAGACAGAATGAAGGGGGGGGGGGAGAATGCAGGCTGAGAGACAGAATGAAGGGGTGGGGGGGGAGATGCAGGCTGAGAGACAGAATGAAGGGGTGGGGGGAATGCAGGCTGAGAGACAGAATGAAGGGGTGGGGGGAGAAAGGCTGAGAGACAGAATGAAGGGGTGGGGGGAGAATGCAGGCTGAGAGACAGAATGAAGGGGTGGGGGGAGAATGCAGGCTAAGAGACAGAATGAAGGGGTGGGGGGAGAATGCAGGCTGAGAGACAGAATGAAGGGGTGGGGGGGGGAATGCAGGCTGAGAGACAGAATGAAGGGGTGGGGGGGGAATGCAGGCTGAGAGACAGAATGAAGGGGTGGGGGGGGAGAATGCAGACTGAGAGACAGAATGAAGGGGTGGGGGTAGAATGCAGGCTCAGAGACAGACTGAAGGGGTGGGGGGAGAATGCAGGCTGAGAGACAGAATGAAGGGGTGGGGGGAGAATGCAGGCTGAGAGACAGAATGAAGGGGTGGGGGGAGAATGCAGGCTGAGAGACAGAATGAAGGGGGGGGGGAGAATGCAGGCTGAGAGACAGAATGAAGGGGGGGGGAAGAATGCAGGCTAAGAGACAGAATGAAGGGGTGGGGGGAGAATGCAGGCTGAGAGACAGAATGAAGGGGTGGGGGGGGGAATGCAGGCTGAGAGACAGAATGAAGGGGTGGGGGGGGGGAATGCAGGCTGAGAGACAGAATGAAGGGGTGTGGGGGGGGAGAATGCAGACTGAGAGACAGAATGAAGGGGTGGGGGTAGAATGCAGGCTCAGAGACAGACTGAAGGGGTGGGGGAGAATGCAGGCTGAGAGACAGAATGAAGGGGTGGGGGGAGAATGCAGGCTGAGAGACAGAATGAAGGGGTGGGGGGAGAATGCAGGCTGAGAGACAGAATGAAGGGGTGGGGGGAGAATGCAGGCTGAGAGACAGAATGAAGGGGTGGGGGGAGAATGCAGGCTGAGAGACAGAATTAAAGGGGGGGGAGAATGCAGCAGAATGAAGGGGTTGGGGAGAATGCAGGCTAAAAGACTGAATGAAGGGGTGGGGGGAGAATGCAGGCTAAGAGACTGAATGAAGGGATGGGGGGAGAATGCAGGCTGAGAGACTGAATGAAGAGGGGGACGCAGACTGAGAGACAGAATGAAGGGGGGACGGACGCAGGCTGAGAGAGACAGAATGAAGAGGGGGACGCAGACTGAGAGACACACAGAATAAAGGAGGGGGAACGCAGACTCAGACACAGAATGAAGGAGGGGAGGAACACAGGCTCAGAGACACAAAATTAAGAAGGGGACACAGCTGGCATGTATCTGGCTGAACCTCTGTTATATTCCTACACAAACAGGCATCTTGCGGACCATATGATTTCCTAAAGACAATGGGGGTCATTCCGAGTTGTTCGCTCGTTATTTTTTTATCGCAACGGAGCGATTAGTCGCTAGTACGCATGCGCAATGTCCGCAGTGCGACTGCGCTAAGTAAATTTGCTATGAAGTTTGGTATTTTACTCATGGCATTACGAGGATTTTTCCTTCGTTCTGGTGATCGTAATGTGATTGACAGGAAGTGGGTGTTTCTGGGCGGAAACTGACTGTTTTATGGGTGTGTGAAAAAACGCTACCGTTTCTTGGAAAAACGGGGGAGTGCCTGGGCGAACGCTGGGTGTGTTTGTGACGTCAAACCAGGAACGACACTGACTGAACTGATCGCAATGGCAGAGTAAGTCTCGAGCTACTCAGAAACTGCTAAGAGAGGTCTAATCGCAATATTGCGAATCTGTCGTTCGCAATTTTGCTATGCTAAGATTCACTCCCAGTAGGCGGCGGCTTAGCGTGTGCAATGCTGCTAAAAGCAGCTTGCGAGCAAACAACTCGGAATGAGGGCCAATGTCTGACCAGGGAGGATACACTTCTTCAGAGGGTCCCCATTTCAGAGAAACCACCATAAAGGTAAGATGCATATGGAATGTAAATTAATGTTCCCAGAGTGACGAGAAATGGAGGCGTGTTAAATGTTATATCTGCCCCACATGCAGTGCACATTGGCCCTCATTCCGAGTTGATCGCTCGCTAGCTAAAAGCAGCAGTGCACACGCTAGACCGCCGCCCTCTGGGAGTGTATCTTAGCTTAGCAGAAGTGCGACCGAAAGGTTAGCAGTTCTGCTACTTAAAAATGTCATGCAGTTTCAGAGTGGCTCAAGACTTACTCCTACCTTGCAAAGACTGCAGTCTGTTTAGTTCCTGGTTTGACGTCATAAACACGCCCTGCGTTCAGCCAGCCACTCCCGTTTCTCCAGCCACTCCTGCGTTTTTACCTGACGCCTGCGTTTTTTAGCACACTCCCGGAAAACGCTGAGTTGCCGCCCAGAAACACCCACTTCCTGTCAAACAAACAACGAACACTCGAGCGACTGAAAAGCGTAGCTCGAGCTTGTGTAAAACTACAACGTTTTGTGTGAAAGTTCTTAGCGCATGCGCGCTGCATACCATGCGCATGCGCAGAATTGCCGTTTTTCCACCTGAACGCTGTGTTGCGAAAATCGGCAGCTAGCGATCAACTCGGAATGAGGGCCATAGTTTTGCCCGTTAGAGAAAACATTTGCTGTTGCGATCAGGTCTGAATTAGGCCCTTTGTTCGCAGCGGGAGGCTACGGCAGCAAGAATGTTAGAGGACACATCTGTAAGTGCGAGTCTGCAAATGCATTTTTTTTGTAATGAAACAGACTTCCGCATGAATGTGCATACCTGAAGGTGGCCATACATCAGAAAGATAAATCGCATGTGATAATCGCATGCGATTTCTCTTGAACTCCCCAGAAGCTCCCCGGCAGTTCTGAACTCACAATACCGCTGCTGAACCTGGACGAGCTGTGTGAAAAAATCCTGTGTGAGGCCGGCCCGGATGACGGATGTTGAAACAATGGGAGTTGCGGAAGAGTGGTTATTGTGAGCCGGAAGAAAACAACGAGAGGGCATCGGCCTTGGTGTTCTTAGAACCGGACCTGTAGGTGATGATGAACTTGAATCGTGTAAAACACAGAGCCCAATGCGCCTGCTGAGCATTTAGCCGCTTTGCTGATTAAATATACTGTAGATTCTTGTGGTCAGTGAACACAGTAATGATATGCTTAGCTCCTTCAAGCCAATACCTCCACTCCTCAAAAGCCCATTTGACTGCCAGCAACTCTCGATTACCAACATCATAGTTGGATTCTGCGGAGGAGAATTTCCTGGACATGAAGGCACAAGGGTGTAACACCAGAGACTTGGGGTCTTCCTGAGAAAGAATGGCTCCCACTCCAATCTCTGAGGCGTCCACCTCGACAATAAAGGGAAGATCAGGGTTGGGGTGTCTGAGAACTGGAGCTGAGACAAAGGCCTGTTTTAGGGCCCAGAAGGCAGACTCGGCTTGAGGCGACCAGTTGGACGGATCAGCTCCCTTTCTTGTTAACGCCACAATAGGAGCAACTAAATCTGAAAAGGCATGAATAAAACGCCTAAAATAATTTGCAAACCCAAAAATCTCTGAATAGCCTTCAAGTTAGTGGGTTGCATTCAGCTTAGGATAGCCTGGAGCTTCTTAGGTTCCATAAAAAAACCCTTAGGAGAAATAATATACCCTAAAAAGGACACCTCAGTAATGTGGAAATCACACTTCTCCAATTTAACATACAAATGGTTGTCCCGCAACCTTTGAAGCACTTGCCGCACATGGACAACATGCTGTTCAGGAGACTCTGAGAAAATCAAAATGTTGTCTAAATAAACAACCACGAATTTCCCTAGAAAGTTGCAGTGAACGTCGTTAATAAGATCCTGAAACACAGCAGGAGCGTTAGACAGACCGAACGGCATCACAAGATATTCGTAATGTCTGGACTTTGTACTGAAAGCCGTCTTCCACTCATCCCCAGAACTTATTCGGATGAGGTTGTAGGCTCCTCTGAGATCGATTTTAGAGAAAATAACCGCAGTGCGGAGCTGATCAAACAACACCGAAATCAACGGCAAGGGGTAGGTGTTTTTAATCTTATTCAAGGCCCGATAGTCTATGCATGGCCTTAGAGATCCGTCTTTTTTTTTTTCAACAAAAAAACCCTTACACTTAACGGAGATTTCGAGGGTCTAATAAACCCCTTCTTCAGGCTTTCCTGCACATAATCATCCAGGGCCCAGATAGTGCATAAAGTCTCCCTTTTGGCAGAGTGGCACCAGGGACAAGGTCAATTGTGCAGTCATATGACCGGTGGGGCGGCAGGATATTAGCATTACCCTTAGAGAAAACATCAGCAAAATCCTGAGATGCTGAAGGTATTAGTTCTGGAGTGACAGCCGCGACCCGGACTGGACGAGACATACATCCTTTAACTCAGAAGGAACCCCACCAGGAAATTTCCCCAGACCGCCAATCTATGGTGGGATTATGAAGGGCAAGACAGGGGTGACCTAAGACGACAGGTACAGCCGGACAATGGGTGAGGAAAAACTAAATTTTTTCGGAATGTAATGCCCCCACTGTCAATTGTACTGAAGGCGGGTGGGGGTTCGATGGGTTATTAACCCATTAGAAAGTGAACCACCATCTAGTCCATGCATAGTGATAGGTCTATTCAATTGAAGCTGTGGAACCCCTAGAGCCTGAGCCCAAGAACGATCCATAAAGTTCCCGGCAGCTCCACTATCAATGAAGGCTGAAACAAATTAACTGAGATTTCCTGAAGAAATTTTTTACTGGAACTAACAAAGAATCATTTGAGGAGATTAACTGCAGACCCAAGTGAACGCCCTCACCATTCACTTGGTAAGAGCGTTTCCCTGTTTATTTGGGCAGTTACGCGCAACATGTCCCTTGCCACTACAATATAAGCAGAGCCCAGAATTTAGCCTTCTGGCTCTCTCTTCTGGGGACAGCCGGGAGAGACCCACTTGCATGGGCTCCTCCACGTCTTCAGGGAGAGCATACACACATGGACTAGACCTGAAATTAGCACCTCTTTCAACCCTCCGCTCTCGGAGACGGTGATCAATCTTGATAGCAAGCTCCATGAGCTAATCTAAAGTCTCCAGAACTGGGTACTGAATGAGACTATCCTTGATTACTTCCGACAGACTGAGGCAAAACTGACTGCACAGGGCACGATCATTCCAGCCACAGTCGTTCGACCAACAGCGAAACTCTTCTACAATACGCCTCAGCGGGATTTTTACCCTGTTTAAGTGCACGTAGGTGGCTCTCGGCCGACGCTTCCCTATCTGGGTCATCATACATAAGGCCTAATGACTTAAAGAAGGCATCTACTGTTAGCAAGGCTGCCTAATAAGATTTCAACCCAAAAGCCCAGGTTTGTGGATCGCCTTGAAGCAGAGACATCACAATGCCCACCTGCTGAGACTCTGTACCTGAGGACTGGGGCCTTAAACGAAAATAAAGTTTACAGCCTTCCTTAAAGTTAAAGAAATCTTTTTGGTTACCCGAAAAGCGGTCAGGAAGGTGCATCTTAGGCTCAGGAATCATACCCAGGGAGGCTCGTAAAAGATCTTCCTGTGACCTCACCCGAAGGGTAAGATCCTGCACCATCTGAGTGAATTCCTGAATCTTATTGGCTAAAAGCTGGCTGGAATTCTGTCCTAGTACTGCCGGATTCATGAGGACAGAATTTCAAGGACACCCTGGTTTGAGTATCAGATTTAGTTTGTTTTTTGTTTGGTTTTTGGGCCGGTGATAATGTTACGTTCTCTGTGCTCTGAACGTAAGATTCTGAGTGGGTAAGTCCCGGGCACAGGAACGTGATGCTGTACTAAGAGGGAAGTTCAACAGCAACCCCTAGGACCCTAACTCCGTTGTTCCACCCGTGTGGTCAGTCTACGCATGTGAGACTATGTTTTCTTGTGCCCGCGGCAGCCGTGTTTGAAGGGCGGATTAAGTCTGCCCACCTCCGATGCCCCCCGGTCTTGAGGTCTTAATTGGAGACAAGGTGTTAACTGAGAAGGGGTGAGAACAAGGGGACCTCTAACTAAATAAAACACAGAGCTAGGGGCTACTACAGAACTCAAACATAATGTATGTGTGGCACGGCCGCCAATGGAAAAAGAGAACAAAGGTAACTCTGTCCACACCCTACACGGCACCTTCGTGTACCAAGGAGGACAGCTAGGGCGGAAAACATCCGCAAAAGCACCTGCAACAAGCATAACGTAAATACTACGGCCGCTACTCACAACACCGGGGGGAACTACCGCAGGTTCACGAGAACCCCAACATCACAGACACTGGTTTCTACTGACTGGAGGACTGGAAGGACTCCAACGACAGACTTCTGAACACCAGGACACAGGACCACTGGAACCAGGTAGACCAGATCACAGAACACCGAATAGGGAATTCTCCAGAGCAGGAACAGCTCACAGGAAGCTATCACCAGCGTCTGTATAAGGCACTGAGGGAGAATATAACAGGTATCTGCACCAATCACTGCAGAGAACCTAATTTGATAATGCCGTGCAGCTGCCCTGCTGCACAACCACACGCTGACAGGTGATAATTAATTATATGGCAACGGGGAACGCGGCCCACCTGTGGCATCCCCATTGCCAAGGGCCCAGCAGCTTAGTGCACACAGCGTCCTGGCGTTGCCAAGCGCCGTGCGGGGAGCAGGAGCTGCCGCGCCTAACACTGTGGTGTACCTATGCTGTGTTAGGAGTGCTGTCCTGGCTGTCACTGGTGTTTCATGTGCTGCAGCTGTACATGGCTGTTGCTGTCCTGGCTGTCACTGTGTTGTACAGGGTATAAGGGCACTGTCCTCCTGTATGCTGGAAAATATAGGGGTGCTGCTGTTCAAATAACATTACACTGGCCCTGTATGCTATAAAATTAAGCGGTACAGTTGTTAAAAATTAAAATCACACTGCTGTATGCTGTAAAATATAGGGGTGCTGCTGGCTATATATGTTGTTAAACCTCAGGGGTGCAGTTGTTAAAAATTAAAAGCCCACTGCTGTATGCTGTAAAATATAGGGGTGTTGATGTTCAAATAACATTACACTGGTCCTGTATGTCATAAAAATTCAGGGGTGCAGTTGGTAAAATTAAAAGCCCACTTTTGTATGCTGTAAAATATAGGGGTGTTGCTGGTCAAATAACATTACACTGCCTTTCTATGCTGTAAGTATACAGGGGTGCTGTGAAAATAAATGGGCACTGTTCTGTGTGCTGTAATAATAAAGGGTGCTGTCCTGTGAAATGGAGAACAATTTGGAGTAAAAAATTGTGCAAGATCAGGAGCCACTTCCAGTTCCTAGTACTAGTGCTTCATCTGCTAAGGTAGATGCCCAATGTTATAGATGGTGTGTAAAATCCAAGAAGCAAAAATTAATAATCAGAAGAATAAAAAAATTGACGAGAAACGTAAAATTGGCAGAATTTGCAATATGCCATTCACGACACGAAGTGGCAAGGTAAGGCTAAGGCCTTGGCCTATGTTCATGACTGGTGGCTCAGCTTCTCATGAGGATGGAAGCCCTCCAGCCTCTCGAATAAAATTAAGCTTGTTAAAGCACAGGAAAACACATCTGTGAGTTCAGAGATATCGCAAATACCCAAGGAGAGTCCAAGTGTGTCCGCGGTTGCGATATCTAGGCCTGACCTTCCCAAGACTGTATGTAAATAGGATACTACCATCATTTGCACGCCCCCTGCAAGTGCTGGGAGGAGCACCACCAGTCCAGTTGCTGATATTGAGATTGAGGATATCACTGTAGATGTACACCAGGATGAGCAGGATATTGGTGTAGCTGGCACTGAGGAGGAAGTTTATTATAAGGATTCTGATGGAGATGTGGTTGGTTTGAATAAGGCACCAGTGGAGACAGTTGTTGTCCATGGGATGAGAAAGCACATTGACATGCCTTGGAAAAATACAAGAAAGCCACCTCTTCGGTGTCAAATTATTTCTCCACAAATGTGGACAACAGGTGTCAAGCCATATGTTGCCTTTGTCAATCTGTAATAAGTCGGGGTAAGGATGTTCACCACCTAGGAACATCCTCCCTTATACGTCACCTGCTGCGCATTCATCTGAAGTCATTGTCAAGTTCAGAAACTTTGGGTAATAGCGTAAGCAGTCCACTGACACCTAAATCCCTTCTTCCTGTTGTTCCCAAGCTCCTGCAAGTCACACCACCAACTCCCTCAATGTCAATTTCCTCCTCAGTCAGGAACATCAGTAGTCCTGCAGGCCATGTCACTGGCATGACTGACGAGTCCTCTCCTATCTGGGATTCCTCCGGGGGATCCTTGAGTGGTACGCCTACTGCTGCTGCCGCCGCAGCTGTTGTTGCTTTTGGGAGCCGATCGTCATCCCAGAGGGGAAGTCAGAAGACCACTTGTACTACTTCATCTAAGCAATTGACTGTCCAACAGTCCTTTGCGAGGAAGATGAAATATGACAGCAGTCACCCTGTTGCAAAGCGGATAACTGAGGCCATAACAACTATGCTGGTGGCAGACGTGCGTCCGGTATCTTCCATTAGTGCAGTGGGATTTAGACAGCTGATGGACATTCTGTGTCCCCGATACCAAATTCCGTCTAGATTCCACTTCACTAGGCAAGCGATTCCCGGACTGTACAGAGACATTAAGAAAAGTGTCCTCAGTGTCCTGAAAAATGAGGTTGTACCCAGTGTCCACTTAACCATGGCCATGTGGACTAGGGCAGACTAAGAACTACATGACTGACAGCCCACTGGGTAGATTTATTGCATACTGCAGCAACAACAGCGGCGGCACCACTAGCAGCATCTCACAAACGCCAACTCGTTCCTAGGCAGGCTATGCTATGTATCACCGACAATCTCTTACGGAAACAGAGGGACATCATCACACAATGGCTTACACCACTTAGACTCTCCTAGAGATTTGTGATATCTGACAACGCCGCCAGTATTGTGCGTGCATTACATCTGGGCAAATACCAGCACATCCCATGTTTTGCACATACAATTAATTTGGTGGTGCAGAATTTTTTTTAAATGACAGGCGTGTAGGAGATGCTGTCGGTGGCCCGAAAAATTGCGGGCCACTTTCGACATTCAGCCACTGTGTGCCAAAAACTGGAGCGCCAGCAAACACTCCTGAACATGCCCTGTCATCACCTGAAGCAAGAGGTGGTAAAGAGGGAGAATTCAACACTCTATATACTTCAGAAGATGGAGGAGCAGCAAAAGGCCATTCAAGCCTATATGTCCACCTACGATACAGGCAAAGGAGAGGGAATACACCTGACTCAAGCGCAATGGAGAATGATTTCCGTGTTTTGCAAGTTTCTCAAACCCTTCAAACTTGCCACACGTGAAGCCAGTTCAGACTCTGCCAGCCTAAGTCAGGTCATTCCCCTCATCAGGCTTTTGCAGAAGCAGCTGGAGAAATTGAAGGAGGAGCTAAGATGGAGCGATTCCATTAAGTATGTGGGACTTATGGATGGAGGGTTTATATCTAAAGAAGCCTTAATGTGTGGCACACTCTTTTTTGTTTCATGAATAAATGAAAACCTAACTTTTATTATTTTAATTTAAGATAGATTTTTCAGTAGGCATGACATAAGGCAATTGATTGTCAGCTGGGAAAGACAAATTAATGAAAGATATAAAATAATTTATATACCAGCACTACCTATGGGTAAGTGGGTAGAGCAATAATTGATATAAGCAAGTGAAATATAAAAAGGATTTAAACACAGGTTTTATTTATCAAATTTATGAGATCCTTTCACAACGGGATTGTGATCTCAGAAAAAAACTCTTTTAAAGCTGCTCCCTGCAGAGCGTTACTACTGCATACAACCTAAGTGCTCCCTGCAGAGCATTACTACTGTATACAACCTAAGTGCTCCCTGCAGAGCGTTACTACTGCATACAACCTAAGTGCTCCCTGCAGAGGGTTACTACTGCATACAACCTAAGTTCTCTCTGCAGAGCGTTACTACTGCATACAACCTAAGTGCTCCCTGCAGAGTGTTACTACTGCATACAACCTAAGTGCTCCCTGCAGAGCGTTACTACTGCATACAACCTAAGTGCTCCCTGCAGAGTGTTACTACTGCATACAACCTAAGTGCTCCCTGCAGAGGGTTACTACTGCATACAACCTAAGTGCTCCCTGCAGAGCGTTACTACTGCATACAACCTAAGTGCTCCCTGCAGAGCGTTACTACTGCATACAACCTAAGTGCTCCAGTTGTGAAAGGATCTCATAAATTTGATAAATAAAACCTGTGTTTAAATCCCTTTTATATTTCACTTGCTTATATCAATTATTGCTCTACCCATATACCCATACATAGGTAGTGCTGGTATATAAATTATTTTATATCTTTCATTAATTTTTTGTCTTTCCAGGCTGACAATCAATTGCCTTATGTCATGTCTATTGAAAAATCTTTCTTAAATAAAAATAAAGTTGTTTTAATTTATTCATGAAACATAAAGAAAAAAGAGTGCACCACACATTAAGGCTTCTTTAGATATAAGTCCACTAGCGTTTTTTTCTAAACCCCCTAACCAGTCATTGCAATTTGCTTAATGGCGCACCTCCAACCAGATTAGCTAATCTTTGGTATTAACACTTTCGGATTATTCCCTCTATCGGTTGGTTCATACATAGAAGGATCATAAAACAATTATCATTTGGGCATGTGCATAGTCCCTCAGACTTAACGTCTTCCCTGGAAATACTTGTGGATGGAGCCCTTCATTCGCTTTGCCAGGATTCAAGGGTGGTCAATCTGTTGAAATCAGAGCACTACATTTTGGCCACTGTGCTCAATCCTAGGTTTAAAGCCTACGTTGTATCTCTCTTTCCGGACACAAGTCTGTAGAGGTGGAAAGACCTGCTGGTGAGAAAATGGTCTACTCAAGCGGAACGTGACCCGTCAACAGCTCCTCCTTCATTTTCTCCAGCAACTGGGGCTGCGAGGAAAAGGATAACATTTCCGAGCCCACCCGCTGGACACAAAAGTAACAATACAAGTGACACATTAACAGGAAATTGTTTCTGTCATCATAGCGACAATTATCTGGAAATAAGATAATACACAGACACATAAAAAGACTCAACGGAAATCTTTTGTTTTTAAACAACTTTATTTCATATATTTAATACACAGATTTTTCTCTATTTTTTAAACTTAAAAAATACTTTACTCTGCACAACATGGATAAAATGTCCTTTAAAGAACAGAAACTATTCAAGTTACATTGTAGTATTGCAGGTAAGTAAAACAGATGCATATCAGGAGAGCCAAAGGTCTATGCGGGTCATTGAGACCCAGCAACAATAGCGGCCCGCAGCAGTTTGCTGGTGGTGACAAAATTCACATGCGCAGCAGCCGCGCAGACACTCATTGTGGCCGCATCCCTGAGGTGTGAACGCAGGGGGGCCGGGACCATTTTCCGGGGGGGGGGGGGGGGGGGGGGGCTGTGTGATGTCACATCTGTGTTCATCTCTGATTAACCCCCTATAAGCTTCCAGAGTGCACCTCATATCTCATCTTTTCCAAGTTACTACAAATGATATGAGATCGGTAGCAGCACTACTTTCAGGATTATTACACAGAACACACATAAAGGCTGACACAGCAAATAACAGTAACACATACAAGGGATTCATTAGAAATAAGGAAGTATAATCATCATTAAGTCTAATTATCAACTAGTTCTGTGCGGCACCCATACACCTCTTTACAGCCTCCAGCATCCCCTGGTACTGCACTGCAGCCATCAGCCTTGTCCCCCCCCCCCCTACTGCCACCACCGTCTACTTCCACTACGGCCACCGCCCTGTCTCCCCCCACTACTGACACAACCGTCTCCCCCCACTACAATCACCACCCTGTCTCCTCCCCACTACTGTCACCGTCTCTCCTCACTATTGCCACCATCTCCCCCACTATTGCCACCACCTTATCTCCCCCCACTACTGCCACCACCCCATCTCCAACTAGCCCCCCACCTCCTCCCACTACTGCCACTACCCAGTCTCCCCCAACTGCATCTGCTGTCTCCCCCCACTACTGCCACCACCGTTTCCCCCAATACTGCCACTGACATGTCTCTCCCCCACAACAGCATCTGCCCTGTCTCCCCCCACTACTCCCACCACCGTCTCCTTCCACTACTGCCACCGCCCTGTCTCCCATACTACTGCCACCCACCCTGCCTCCACCCACTACTGCCTTGTCTCCCCACTGACACCTCAGCACTGCTTGGGGACAATATTACCCACAGACAGCGCCTCCGGCAGCCCCCGCTACAGCACTAGTGCCACCACCCTGTCTCCCCCTCTGACATCTCAGCACTGCTTGGGAATTCTTGGTACTGCTGGTAACAATCCATCTGCAGCTGGAAGTAAGAAAGCAGGGCAGTAAGGAGGCAGAAGCTGCTTCTGGTACCATGGACTCTGGTCATGTAGGGCTGGGAGAGTCAGTAAGATTATGTAGTCACCATCTTACAGGCAGCCGGTGAAGGGAGTAGAGAATGGGTGTTATGTGGCTGGAACAGGCTGGTTAGGTAACAGCCTGGCTGCTGCATTCTGTACAAGCTACAAGCGGTGCAATTCTTTGGCTGGGAGACCCAGGTAGATGACATTGCAGTAGTCTATGTGTGATGATACAAATACATGTATGACTGTAGGTAGATCTTCTGAGGGAAATAAGTGCTGGAGTCTGGCTATGTTCCTCAGATGAGGATCCAATTGTGGCAGATACCTGATGTCTAAGTTCCACTCCACCATCCATGACACCAAGATTCCACACAGGATCAGCATTTTGTAACTCTGACCCCCCAAGCGTAAGTCTGGTTGGTTTGCAAAGCTGAGCTGTAGCCCTGCCATTTGTTGGTGAGCTTCTACCATAAGGACCTGTTTCACCAGGACTGAGTCACAACCAACTGGCATCACCCACACCTGGAGCTCAGCTAGACAACCATTTAGGATTGGTACTGGGTTCTCAGTACCCGGAGCAAAAGACAGGTCATCTGCACAGCAGTGGTAGATGATGGCATAACATCTGATTATTTCACCCTGCGGTAGTATGTATATTGCAAAAAGCAACGGAGATAGGATAAGAACCTTGAAGAACAATGCATGGCAATGATAAGTATACTCCAGAAGATTAAAATGGTTCCTCACCTGAGTGATGTCTATTGTGTGTAACAAGAGCTGATTTATTTCTCAGAGTGTAGAAATGGCCTCTCACCTGTGTGAGTTCGCTGATGTCTAACAAGATGTGATTTTTGTGTAAAACATTTCCCGCACACAGAGCAAGAAAACAGCTTCTCACCTGTGTGACTTCTGTGATGTATAACAAGATGTGATTTACTTACACAACATTTCCCACACTCAGAGCAAGAAAACAGCTTCTCACCTGTTTGACTTCTCTGATGTATAACAAGATCTGATTTGTGTGCAAAACATTTCCCACACTCAGAACATGCAAATTCCTTCTCACCTGTGTGACTTCTCTGATGTGTAACAAGTTGTGATTTCTGTGTAAAACATTTCCCGCACTCAGAACATGGAAATGGCTTCTCACCTGTGTGACTTCTGTGATGTCTAACAAGATCTGATTTCAGTGCAAAACATTTCCCGCACTCAGAGCAAGAAAATGGCTTCTCACCTGTGTGACTTCTGTTATGTATAACAAGATGTGATTTGTGTGCAAAATATTTTCCACACTCAGAACATGGAAATGGCTTCTCACCTGTGTGACTTCTGTTATGTCTAACAAGAACTGATTTGTGTGCAAAACATTTCCCACACTCAGAACATGGAAATGCCTTCTCACCTGTGTGACTTCTCTGATGTATAACAAGTTGTGATTTCTGTGTAAAACATTTCCCACACTCAGAACATGGAAATGGCTTCTCACCTGTGTGACTTCTCTGATGTGTAACAAGTTGTGATTTCCATGTAAAACATTTCCCACACTCAGAGCAAGAAAATGGCTTCTCACCTGTGTGACTTCTGTGATGTATAACAAGATGTGATTTGTCTGCAAAATATTTTCCACACTCAGAACATGGAAATGGTTTCTCACCTGTGTGACTTCTGTTATGTCTGACAAGAACTGATTTGTGTGCAAAACATTTCCCACACTCAGAACATGGAAATGCCTTTTCACTTGTGTGACTTCTCTGATGTGTAACAAGTTGTGATTTCTGTGTAAAACATTTCCCACACTCAGAACATGAAAATGCCTTCTCACCTGTGTGACTTCCCTGATGTGTAACAAGTTGTGATTTCTGTGTAAAACATTTCCCACACTCAGAGCAAGAAAATGGCTTCTCACCTGTGTGACTTCTGTTATGTATAACAAGATGTGATTTGTGTGCAAAATATTTTCCACACTCAGAACATGGAAATGGTTTCTCACCTGTGTGACTTCTGTTATGTCTAACAAGAACTGATTTGTGTGCAAAACATTTCCCACACTCAGAACATGGAAATGGCTTCTCACTTGTGTGACTTCTCTGATGTGTAACAAGTTGTGATTTCTGTGTAAAACATTTCCCACACTCAGAACATATCAGTGGCCTTTCACTTAACTTACCTGTGTGTGGGTTAATAGGCTTTGTGTTCTGTGTAAAACATTTGGCATCTATAGAACAGTGAAACACTGTATCTACTCTCAGAGCTGTAACAGATGCACCAATATCAAAGTGATCAGGAGAACATTTCCCAGGATCAGGGGGATCAGCTGATAGAGCTGGATGTATAACTGGGGTAATGGGTTTATCTCCTGGAGAATCCTGTCTACTGTCATTATCTCTTATGTCACAATCCGGGGATAACATTAGATGTCCTTCTGAGATATTCCTGCTTGTGTGTCCATCTGCTGGAAATAAAATACATTATGGAAATGTGACATTTTCTGTAACAATATTAATCTTGTAAACAATAGGAGAAGACGACTCTCTGGGACACTTAATTGTAAATGTGTGTATAATGGCCCTCATTCCGAGTTGTTCGCTCTGTAAATTTCTTCGCATCGCAGCGTTTTTCTGCTTAGTACGCATGCGCAGTGTTCGCACTGCGACTGCGCCAAGTAATTTTGCTATGAAGTTAGGATTTTTACTCACGGCTTTTTCATCGCTCCGGCGATCGTAGTGTGATTGACAGGAAATGGGTGTTACTGGGCGGAAACACAGCGTTTTAGGGGCGTGTGGATAAAAACGCTACCGTTTCCGGAAAAAACGCAGGAGTGGCTGGAGAAACGGGGGAGTGTCTGGGCGAACGCTGGGTGTGTTTGTGACGTCAAACCAGGAACGACAAGCACTGAACTGATCGCAGATGCCGAGTAAGTGTGGAGCTACTCAGAAACTGCTAAGAAGTTTGTAATCGCAATATTGCGAATACATCGTTCGCAATTTTAAGATGCTAAGATACACTCCCAGTAGGCGGCGGCTTAGCGTGTGCAACTCTGCTAAATTCTCCTTGCGAGCGATCAACTCGGAATGAGGGCCAATAAAACATAACTTAATGAAGGCTTTATAATAATGTGTCTCAGATGATCATTGTGTCCACCCTCCTGAGAACACTCACAATAACAAATGTAATATTATAATAAGACTTAGATATCTCTCTCTCTTGTACTGGTAACTAACCATGAAGTAAAAATGGAGATGTAGTCACTCGCCAAGTCCTATGTCAGCACCAATGTAAAACAATGGATGGGGAACATATCGTATGAATTGGAGATTCTAGATGAATAATAACATCAGTCATATGAGTTGATGGATCAGAGAAATGTCTCCTAACGTTACTCCTGGAAGCATTGGTAAGGTAGTATTCCTTTATGTGTGCGCTCATACGCTGGTAAGCCTGTACATGTGTTACTCACCCTTATAAAAGGTATATTGCTACAGCAGAGTAGGTGTGGAACAAGGTACTTTACATGCAATACACCATATGATACCCTGTAATCATCATCTGCTAGTTTATAATCTACTTTCTCTTACGTCCTAGAGGATGCTGGGGTCCATTTAGTACCATGGGGTATAGACGGGTCCTTTGGGAGCCACTGGCACTTTAAGAGTTTAATAGTGTGGGCTGGCTTCTCCCTCTATGCCCCTCCTACCAGACTCAGTTTAGAAAATGTGCCCGGAGGAGCCGGTCACAGCTAGGGGAGCTCCTAGGAGTTTTCTTAGTTTTTTATTTTCTAGAGTTAGTTAGGTTACAGGAAGGCTAATGGCAACAGCCTCCCTGCTTCGTGGGACTTAGGGGGGTTCGGGAACAGGAACCAACTTCCTATAGAGTTAATGGTTCTCTACTCCGCTGACAGGATACTGAGCTCCTGAGGTTGCTGATCGCAAGCCCACGAGGCGACTACTCACTCCTGCAGCACGGCCGCCACTCCCTAACAAAGCCAGAAGAAAGAAAAGTGGTGAGTACAGCGCCAGCGTCTCGGTTAGCGGCAGGGTATGGCGGCACAAGGGTGGGAGCGCAGCTGACAGGCTACGCTCCAGGAAGGGTCAGCAACACACAGTGTAGGTGCTTTGAGGGGCGTCCTGAGCCAGCGCGGATAAACCTTACACTGGTCACACAGCTTCAGAACTATTGTGAGGACTAGCCTCAAAGAAAATTCCTTTTTTGGAGCACTCTTTTAAAATAATAAATAAATAATATATAATATGATATATTGTGAATTAATGATTAAATATTAAAACTTAACTTTTATTTCTATACCAATCTAAAATAGAGAGGAGAGAAGAATGTTCACACACATTGCATGTCAGACACTATCATAAGTATCATATGAGTTCAAAGATGTTTGATATCCAGTGCAGGATAACCCTTTCAGCTTTCTACTGGTCACACAGCTAACAGGCGCTATTCCCCCTGTTATCACTAAAATCCTCAGACCAGTATAAACAATTAGTGCGGGAAGCCACTCGCCATTACAATGGGTGGGGCTTCCTCTCAGGGCGGATTCAGCACTCACCAGCGCCATTTTCTCCCTGCAGATCATAGGAACTAGGACATTGACAGGGAGCGCTGCCCTCCATATTAAGGTCAGTCAGCGCCGGGCTTTTATCATAATAGCTGCCTACAGGGGCGCTGTGTGGCTGCTCCTTATACTCTGTGACTCTCTGAAGGTACTCTGGGGGAAACTGTGTCTGACATTTTCCTGTGTGTGTGTGTGTGTGTTTGTGTGTGTATATCCACATTACTATGTCTAAGGACTCTGTCTCCTGTGCTGCAGAGTGTGTATCTTCTCCTGAGGAGTCTATTCCATGTACTCAGGACTGCAATGTGCTGTCTCAGCCTTCTGACTCCGAACCCCCATGGGTGGATTCTTTAAGGGGAATGATATCCCAGATTTCAACAAGGATGTCACATACTGAGAAAGAGACGCAGGTTTTGAGACAATCTGTAGTGGGTTTGAAGTATTCAGCTCCCACTACTTCATGTAAAACCCCACCTACATACCCCAAAAAACGTACACTTGCCCAGATAATGCAAGCTGACACTGATACCGACTCTGATACAGGGGACGGTGATGGGGATATGCAGGGGGGGGGGGGATGCATCCCTTGCTAAAGGGTTGCAGCTAAAGATTGAAGCCATTAGGGATATTTTGCATATTTCTGAGAAGGTTCCGGAACAAGTAGAGGAATCTTATTTTACAGTAAATAAGAAGTCCTCGCTTACCTTCCCTGCTTCTAAGGAGTTAAGCTCCTTGTTTGAAAAATCCTGGAAAAACCCAGAGAAAAAATTCCAGATCCCTCTAAGAATTCTCATTGCTTTCCCTTTCCCTGAAGAGAATAGGAAGAAGTGAGAAAACCCACCTATAGTAGACGCTTCTGTATCTAGGCTGTCTAAAAAGGTGGTTTTACCTGTCCCTGGTTCAACGGCCTTAAAGGAGCCGGCTGATCGCAAGATTGAGACTACACTCAAATCACTATACATTGCTACAGGCGTGGTTTTAAGGCCCACTATTGCTTGTGCGTGGATTTCTAAAGCCATAGTAAAGTGGTCAGGCACCTTACTAGAGGACTTAGATACTATGGATAGGAGTGACATTGACTTGTTTTTGTCACATACAGGATACTGCAGGTTTCATGGTGGAGGCCATGAAGGACATTGGCCTGCCACTTCCATGGCTCTCTCGGCATGCAGAGGTCTCTGGCTACGCCAATGGACTGTGGATGCAGAATCCAACAAAAGTGTGGAGAACCAGGTCAGGCAGTATTTGGGAACGCATTGGATGCATGGATTTCCACGGCGACTGCGGGTAAGTCGACATTTCTTCCCTCCGCAGCAGCCTCAGCTAGGAAATCTTATCCTACACCTACACTGCAGTCCTTTCGAGCCACAAAATGTAAAAAATCCAAACCCCCTCCCACCTTCTTTAGAGAAGGTCGGGGAAGATCTAAAAAACCTGCACCAACAGGTTCCCAGGAACAGAAACCAGGTTCTGCTTCCTCCAAATATTCAGCATGATGGTGGACCTCTCAGCCTGGAGATCAGGCAGGTGGGAGCAAGACTAAAAGATTTCAGTCACGTCTGGGCGTCATCATGCCTAGACCCCTGGGTGATGGATATTGTTACCCAGGGGTACAGACTGGAGTTTCAGGAATTCCCACCTCACAGATTCTTCAAATCAGGCTTACCAGCGACGCTGACATAAAGTGCTATTCTACAGGAAGCCATTCAAAAATTGGTACGAACAAATGTCATTGTTTCAGTTCCACTTCACCCAAAAACCAAGGGTTATTACTCAAACCTGTTTGTGGTACTGAAACCAGATGGTTCGGTAAGGCCTATATTGAACTTGAAGTCGTTGAACTCCTACTTGAGGGTTTTCCAATTCAAGATGGAGTCCCTGAGAGCGGTGATCTCAGGTTTGGAGGAGAGGGAATTCCTAGTATCCCTAGATATCAAGGATGCGTACCTTCATATTCCGATCTGGCCGCCTCACCAGGCCTATCTACGGTTTGCACTACAGGACTGTCACTATCAGTTCCAGACGTTGCCATTTGGCCTCTCCACAGCTCTGAGGGTGTTCACCAAGGTTATGGCGGAGATGACGCTCCTCCTATGCAAACAGGGAGTGAACATAATTCCATATCTGAATGATCTGCTGATAAAGGCATCTTCCAAGGAGAAGCTGTTGCAGAGTATTGCGCTCTCAACTCAACTACTCTGAGATCATGGGTGGATCCTGAATCTTCCAAAGTCACATTTGGAACCGACAAGGAGACTGACCTTCCTGGGGACGATACTCGACAGGGAAGTGCAGAGGGTGTTTCTACCAGTGGAGAAAGCGTTGTTGATCCAATCAATGGTCCGGGATGTCTTGAAACCTCCCCGGGTATCGGTTCGTCGGTGCATTCGCCTTCTGGGGAAGATGGTAGCCTCCTACGAGGCTCTACTATATGGAAGATTCCATGCACGGTTCTTCCAGCTGGATCTCTTGGACAAGTGGTCGGGATTGCATCTTCACATGCACCAGCGGATACGCCTGTCGCCGAAAAGCCAGAATTTCACTACTCTGGTTCCGGCAAACTTCTCACCTGCTGGAGTGCCGTAGGTTCGGGATTCAGAATTGCATTCTTCAAACCACGGATGCAAGCCTCAAAGGTTGGGGAGCAGTCACCCAGGGGGAAAACTTCCAAGGAAAATGGTCAAGCCGGGAATCAGTCCTTAAAATAAACATTCTGGAACTAAGGGCCATATACAATGGCCTTCTACAAGCGGCTCATCTTCTGCAAGATCGAGCTATTAAGGTTCAGTCAGACAATCTAACGGCGGTGTCCTACATAAAATGACAGGGCGGAACGAAGAGCAGGGCTGCAATGTCAGAGGTAACAAGAATCCTCCTCTGGGCAGAAAAAAACGCGCTGGCGGCGATCTTCATTCCGGGAGTGGACAACTGGGAAGCGGACTTCCTCAGCAGACACGATCTCCATCCAGGAGAATGGGGCTTCCACCCAGAGGTATTCGCAGAGGTAACGTGCCGATGGGGTGTACCTCAGATAGACATGATGGCCTCTCGTCTCAACAAGAAGCTTCGGAGGAACTGTTCCAGGACACGAGACCCACAGGCAGTGGCGGTGGACACCCTGGTGACTCCGTGGGTGTTCCAGTCAATGTATGTGTTCCCTCCACTTCCACTGATCCCAAGGATTCTCAAACTAATAAAAAGATCAAGAGTTCCGGCGATCCTCATTGCTCTGGACTGGCCAAGGCGGGCTTGGTACGCACATCTTCTGGCTTTACCGCTGGAGGATCCGAGGCCTCTTCCTCTTCGCGAGGACCTTCTACTACAGGGGCTGTTCACCTATTAAGACTTACAGCGGCTACGTTCGACGGCATGGAGGTTAAACGCCAGATCTTAGTTCGGAAGGGTATTCCGAATAAGGTTATTCCTACTCTGATCCAAGCTAGGAAGGGGGTAACGTCTAAGCATTACCATCGGATTTGGAAAAAGTATGTGTCTTGGTGTGAATCCTAGACGTTTCCTACGGTGGAGTTTCAACTGGGACATTTTCTCCTCTTTCTGCAAGCAGGTGTGGATGTTGGCCTACGCTTGGGCTCCATCAAGGTCCAGATTTCGGCCTATTTTCTTTCAGAAACAATTGGCTGCTATCCCTGAGGTTCAAACTTTCTTGAAAGGAGTTCTGCACATCCAACCACCCTTTGTGCCTCCTATGGCATCTTGGGATCTAAATGTGGTGCTGCAGTTCCTGCAATTGGATTGGTTCAAACCTTTACAGGAGGTGGACGTAAAGTTTCTTACTTGGAAGGCGGTCACGTTGTTGACCATGGCTTCTGCCAGATGTGTGTCAGAATAGGGGGCATTGTCGCACAAGAGCCCCTACTTGATTTTCCATGAGGATAGAGCGGAGCTCAGAATGCGTCAGCAATTTCTCCCTAAGGTTGTGTCGGCTTTTCATATCAACCAACCTATTGTGGTGCCAATGGCTACTGACACCTCAATTACCTCAAAGTCCTTGGATGTCGTGCGGGCTTTGAAAATCTATGTGAAGAAAACTACTCGTCACAGGAAGTCAGACGCACTATTTGTACTTTATCATCCCAACAAGATTGGGTGTCCTGCTTCTAAGCAGACAATTTAACGCTGCATCAGGCTTACTATCCAGCATGCTTATTCCATGGCAGGATTGCCAATTCCAAAATCTGTTTATGCTTACACTACCCGTAGAGTGGGTTCTTCCTGGGCAGCTGCCTGGGGTGTCTCGGCTATTCAGCTTTGCCAAGCAGCTACTTGGTCAGGGTCGAACACATTTGCTAAGTTTTACAAGTTCGATATTTTGGCTTCTGAGGACATCAAGTTTGGTCAATCAGTTCTGCAGGAAACTCAGCACTCTCCCTCTTGTTCTGGGAGCTTTGGTACATCCCCTTGGGACCAAATGGAACCCCAGCATCCTCTAGGACGTAAGAGAAAATAGGATTTTAATTACCTACCGGTAAATCCTTTTCTCGTAGTCCGTAGAGGATGCTGGGTGCCCGCCCTATGCTTCGTATTTCTGCAGTGTTACTTGGTTCAGTATTGTTGGTTCAGCCGTTGCTGAATTGTTCCAAGTTGGTTAGTTTGGCTTTCCTTTTTGTTATGTGTGAGTTGGTGGGAATCTCACCACTATCTGTGTATTTCCTTCTCTCGAAGTATGTCTGTCTCCTCGGGCACAGTTTCTAGACTGAGTCTGGTAGGAGGGACATAGAGGGAGGGGCCAGCCCATACTATTAAACTCTTAAAGTGCCATTGGCTCCCAAAGGACCCATCTATACCTCATGGTACTAATTGGACCCCAGCATCCTCTACAGGCTACGAGAAAAGGATTTACTGGTAGGTAATTAAAATCCTATTTTTACATCCCCATCATCAGTGTCTTATTTCTATATTCTCAATATTAATAAGGATGATGTGTGTACAGTAAGTATGATATAGAGAATTACATATCAGAATCTATACAGCTGCCGCCATACTTCTGCTTCTCATACGTGTGCTACTGGCAGCAGTGAACATCTGAGTGAGAGTGCAGGTAACACAGCAGAGTCTGATGAGAAAGAGATTGGATCTGCCTTTGCAGGGATGTACCACACCTGTCACCCCTGTTAGTATATAAAATAATAAATAAGAGGGGTGTGGTCCATCCAGACATGCTTTCTGGAGATCTCCTCACTAAGTGGCTTCTTATCTACCTGTTAGGGTCTCCTGCCCTGTGCTACCACGTCGTCATGGCAACCGGGAGACAAGTGCTAGCGGAATAACCTGAGCACAGCTGATACTCCGGTTCGGGTCTTTTGCTGTGCAGTGGTTACAGGCTCTGTGCACGGCAGGGGATCCGGTGCTGGTTTTTGTGCTCACAGTCTGTGAGGTCTGAGTGGGGCGTGGACAGCACCTGGTTTATAAACCCTCTTCTCAGGTTAAGCAGATGCTGCTGAATCTTTGTTGGTTAGTCAGTTCCTGAAAGTTAGCCAGTACTGTGTAGCTTTGTATTTGTTGTTGCTTACTGCAAATAGGCCTGGGGATTTGGTACTACACTCTGCCAATCCAGACCTAGCAGTAAGACTGGAGTCAGTCGTTTAACTTGCTGGGGTTCTTTTGCTACTCTGTGAACTTAGCGGCTGTATTCTCAGACTTGCCTGCCTAAATCCTTTCTCACTGTGCAAGGTGTTCAGGTATCAGTTTAGTGGAAGTAAGCTGAACCTGTGAGGATTAGGATTGTGGAGAATCTCCTTGTGTCTATTATTCCATCTCTGACCAAGGAGTTTACTGCCACACCCATTGGTAACCCTTTAGGCTTTTGCTGTTGCCCTTAGCAACAGCATTTTGGGTTCTCTACGTATTAAAACACAACATCTTGCTTTTTCCATCTGATCATTCCTAATACTAGGGAGACACCCAGTTTCTTAGCCTCTGGGCTTCTCTGTTCACTTTGTGTTTATTTTGTTACCTTATCGCCTTCTGTGTATGTAATGTCATATTCCCCCGTCTGTCTGTGAGTTCATTTGTTTTGCATCCCTCTCCGTTCAGACACCAGTGCATTCCTGCAGGCACTGGTGTGCATAACAGTTCAGACACCAGTGCATTCCTGCAGGCACTGGTGTGCATAACAGTTCAGACACCAGTACATTTCTGCAGGCACTGGTGTGCATAACATATTCAGCAGCCTAATACTCCTGTTGAAATTTTGTGGGAATATGGAGCATACCCCTCAAAATACGTTGCAACAGGTGGTCGATCAGGTGCAGGTCCTGACTCGACAATTTAATGATTTGTCCATTAAAATGCACACCTCCCAGGCCGCTGGCGGAGCTCCCGCAGCAGCAGCACCTTCAGGGGTTAAGGAGCCGAAAGTAAATCTTCCGGATCGTTTTTCTGGAGATCGCTCGCAGTTCTTTTGTTTCAAGGAGAGCTGCAAGCTATATTTCCAGCTTAGGCCCCAGTCTTCTGGGTCGGAGATTCAGCGGGTGGGCATAGTGATTTCCTTGCTACAAGGAGACCCACAGGTCTGGGCATATGGGTTGCAGCCTGACTGTCCATCGCTTAAAAGTGTTGATGCTTTTTTTACGGCACTGGGCATGTTGTATGATGACCCTCACAAGACGGCCTCAGCCGAGGCTCAGATTTCGATCCTTAAGCAAGGGCGAAGGCCAGTTGAGGTTTACTGTACGGAGTTTCGGAGGTTGGCCCATGACACCCAGTGGAATGACCCAGCCCTGAGACACCAGTACCGAAGAGGTCTTTCTAACCAGATAAAAGACCAACTGGTACAATATCCCTTGCCTGATAGCTTGGATCAGCTCATGCAGTTATCCATCCGGGTGGATAGACGGCTGAGAGAGCGTAGGCTTGAAAGGGAGACCGAGGTTTCCTTCTTTCCCAAGGGAACCTCGGACTCTGAGGATTTTTCCGAGGAGCCTATGCAGATTGGGGCTACCCGCCTCTCCTCGCGTGAGAAGACGCGGAGGAGACAGCAGGGGTTGTGTTTGTACTGTGGGAATAAGGGTCATGTGGTAGTATCATGCCCAGAAAAGCCGGAAAACTTCAGGGCCTGAGGGTGATGGGAAATATCCTGTCAGGCCAGAAGTCAGAATTTCCCAAGAAGACTTATCATTCCGGTGACCTTGAAGATCCTCGGTCAAACTGTCAAGACTGAGGCCTTTGTGGACAGTGGGGCCGACGGGGTTTTTATGGACCGCCAATTCGCCCTGAAACACTCTGTTCCCTTAGTACCCTTGGCATCGGAAATTGAGATTTGTGGGTTAAACGGGGAACCATTATCCCAGGGTAAAATTACCTCTTGCACTAGCCAGATTTCTTTGTTTATTGGAGCCACACACTCTAAAGAATTGTCCTTTTATGTGACTGTCTGTACTTTTGCCCCATTGGTGTTGGGGTTACCCTGGTTAAGGGCCCACAATCCTCAATTTGACTGGGTCTCTGGGGAGATTCTTAGTTGGGGTACTGATTGTTTCAGGAGTTGCTTGAGCCTTCCAGTCAGGCTCTCGCAGCTAAGTTTGCCAGGATTGCCAGGGTGTTATGCAGATTTTGCGGACGTGTTCTCCAAAAAAGTTGCAGAGGCACTACCTCCCCATCGCCCCTATGACTGTGCCATTGATTTGTTGCCGAATGCTAAGCTTCCCAAGAGCAGGTTGTACTCCCTGTCACGTCCTGAGACTCAGGTTATGGCAGAGTACATTCAGGAGAACCTGGCTAAGGGATTTATCAGACCTTCACAGTCTCCAGTTGGGTCGGGGTTCTTCTTCGTGGGTAAAAAGGAGGGTTCGTTGCGACCCTGCATCGACTTCAGGGAATTGAACCGTATCACGATTAAAAACTCATACCCACTGCCTCTCATTTCGGTCTTGTTTGACCAGCTTCGTACTGCCACCATTTTTTCTAAGATTGACCTACGTGGTGCGTACAATCTAATCCAAATAAGAGAGGGGGATGAATGGAAGACTGCCTTTAATACCCATTCAGGGCATTATGAATATTTGGTGATGCCTTTTGGGCTCTGTAATGCCCCGGCAGTCTTCCAGGATTTCATGAACGATGTGCTCAGGGAATATTTGGATAGATTCTTAGTTGTATACTTAGATGACATCCTAATCTTCTCCCATTCCCTGGAGGAACATCGGAAGCATGTACGCTTAGTCCTCCAGAAACTCAGAGACCACCGGCTTGGGGCGAAGCTGGAGAAGTGCGAATTTGAAGTTCAGCAAATCGCATTTCTAGGATATATTATCTCCCCAGAAGGTTTCCAAATGGAGGGTTCCAAGGTACAGGCAGTCCTGGATTGGGTGCAGCCCACTAGTTTGAAGGTGCTTCAGCGTTTCCTGGGCTTTGCGAATTTTTATAGACGATTTATCGCTGGATTTTCGTCTATAGTGGCGCCCTTGGTGGCACTCACTAAGAAAGGGGCGGATGTTGCTCACTGGTCTTGTGAGGCCAAAGCGGCTTTTGCCCGTCTCAACAGGGCATTTGTCTCGGCCAAGGTGCTGCGACACCCAGATCCAGAGCGTCCTTTTGTGGTGGAGGTGGATGCCTCTGAGATGGGTACTGGGGCAGTGCTCTCTCAGATGGGAGTGTCTGATAATCGCCTTCATCCCTGTGCTTACTTTTCCCGTAAATTTTCGCCTGCCGAGATGAATTATGACGTGGGTAACCGGGAATTGTTGGCTATTAAGGATGCACTCGAGGAGTGGAGACACTGGCTTGAGGGGGCTAAGTTTGTGGTCTCAATTCTCACGACCATAAGAATTTGGCATATTTAGAGTCAGCGAAGCGTCTCAATGCCAGGCAGGCACGATGGGCTTTGTTTTTTGCTCGCTTTAATTTTTTGATAACATATCGCCCTGGGTCAAAAAACATCAAGGCTGATGCGCTCTCGCTGAGTTTTGCACCAATCCAGGAGACCACCGAGGAGCCGTTGCCCATTGTGTCCCCATCATGTATTAAAGTGGGCAATACCCAGGACCTCTTGTCATTAGTCCTTAGAGCACAGGAGCAGTTTCCTCCAGACCTTCCGGTAGGTCTTTTGTTTGTGCCTCCTAGGTTAAGACAGCGAGTGTTCCTGGAATTCCATGCCAAGAAGTCGGCAGGTCACCCGGGTATTGCCAGAACTCGGGAGTTGCTATCTAGGGCGGTGTGGTGGCCCTCGGTGGCTAAGGATGTGGATCAGTGGGTTCGGGCATGTGACATCTGTGCCCGAAATAAGACTCCTAGAGGGGTTCCTGTTGGCCCATTACATCCACTCTCTATTCCATCTAAGCCATGGACCCACATTTCAATGGATTTTGTGGTGGACTTGCCCAAATCCTCGGGGATGACAGCCATCTGGGTTGTCGTTGACAGGTTTTCGAAGATGGCGCACTTTGTTCCACTGGTTGGGCTGCCATCGGCCAGACGCCTGTCTGAATTATTTATGCTGCATGTTGTGCGTCTCCACGGGTTGCCACTTGATGTGGTCTCTGACCGCGGATCCCAGTTTGTGGCCAAATTCTGGAGGGCATTTTGTTCCGATCTCCAGATTTCTGTCAGCTTGTCGTCAGGCTACCATCCGCAGTCTAATGGGCAGACTGAAAGGGTGAACCAGTCCTTGGAGCAGTTCCTCAGGTGTTATGTCTCCAAGTGTCAGACTGACTGGGTTGCTCATCTGTCCATGGCGAAGTTTGCCTATAACAACGCGGCTCACTCTGCTACAGGGATCTCTCCCTTCCTTTGTGTGTATGGGCATCATCCTAAGGCCAATTCTTTTGACCCCCTGGACTCCACGCCTGGTGGTTCCTCTGTGGCTTCTGTCCTTAGAGGTATTTGGAGGAAAGTGAAGAAAGCCCTTGTGTCTGTGTCATTAGTGACCAAAAGGGTTTTTGATAAGCGGAAAAGACCCTGCAGCTTCAAATTAGGGGAGGAGGGTAACTATCTGGTCACTGCAGATGTGACCTCCCTTTATACCATTATAGACCATAAACAGGGTATAGAGGCAGTCGATCCTTTTCTAAGCCTATCTGAGCATTCTGATGAGATTAAAGAATTCATCATAGAGGGTGTGCAATTTATCCTTGAGAACAACTTTTTCCTTTTCAAGGACCAGTTCTACCTCCAAAAAACGGGGACAGCGATGGGCACCAGGTTCGCCCCGAGCTACGCCAACCTATTTATGGGTTTGTGGGAGGCCGAAGCCATCTGGTCTTCCGACGTGCTCGGGTCGAGCCTAGTGTCCTATGTCCGCTATATTGATGACGTCTTTTTTGTTTGGCGTGGTAATGTAGAGACTCTACACGCTTTTTGTGATAGACTCAATTCCAATGATAAGAATATCAATTTATCATTTCAAATAGATCAACTTACGGTCAACTTCCTTGATATTACAATCTATATCAAGGACGGACAAATTAACACTAAGACCTTTTCCAAACCTACAGATTCCGGTACTTATATTTCTACAGATAGTTGCCACCATGACAGTTGGCTTAATTCTATTCCAATAGGCCAATTTAAGAGATTAAAAAGGAATTGTAGCGATAATGTTATGTTCCAACAACAAGCAGAGATTCTAACTAAAAAGTTTGAAGCCTGTGGCTATGGAAAAGACAATATCAATAGGGCTATGGAGGCGGTTAATACAATAGACCGTCAAGAACTGTTAAAAAAAAACACCACAAGAAAAGAAAAAGATGAAAAATATGAATGGGCGTTCGTCACAGAATATACTACCCAACATAGAAATATTGAAAGGATCATGAAGAAGCACTGGAATCTTATTAAACATGATCCGGTAATAGGGCCACTTGCCCCAGATAAACCGGTTCACATTTACCGGAGGGCTCCTAACCTTAGATCAAAATTAGTCTCCAGTGCCATACAGACCATTCCAAACACACCGAGAATAATGTCAAAGGGCTTTTACAGATGCGGCAGTTGTATGGCCTGTCGCAACATTAAAAGTATGGGCTGTAGCAAAATTGAAAAAATACAAATTAATGAAAAAACTGTGGAAATAAAAGATTTTATCACTTGTGACACAAGCAATGTCGTTTACGCCATTAGTTGCAAATGTAACTTGACATATATAGGACGGACATCTCGTCCCCTAAAAACAAGACTAGGGGAACATATCCGAAATATAAAAAAGGGACTTGAAACCCATTCCCTGTCCGCTCACTTTAAATTGAAACATGACTGCCGGATTTCTGAAATTAGTGGTTTCTATGGTCTAAGACATATAAAAAGTAATAAACGCCACAACAATACGGCCAATTTGTTGGCAAAAACAGAGATGAATTATATCTTTAATTATAGCACTTTAGCCCCCACAGGCCTAAATGGTGATTTCGAATTAAAATGGTTCATGTAAATCACTCCAATCTCCTGATACCATGTGGGTTTCCACATAGTATTCTGCACTATTTTTACTTAGACACTTTATATTCCATATAGATTCATTGTAATATTTTAAAATTTGATTTATTCATTGCGATTTATTCATTACAGCATCACTTATATGTATTGCTTATCCTAATTTGTCCTGATTCACCAATTATATTAGGGATATATGTTCCTCTTGTAATTCATATCACTGCTCGTTGCACTTTAGATAACTTAAACGATCACTCTTAAGTTGTAATTAAACTTATTTATTGCTAATTCTTAATTATTAACTTATTAAGACACCATTAAGGTTTCACTTATGTAGACTATTTTTTTCAGAATTATTTTTTTCAAACTACATTTCCCATGATTCCCGGTTTTTGACTTTAACAAACATCGGCATACTATGTTGCCGTGGCGACTGTTTGCGTGTCCCACAGTCACTGTGACATCGTGATGCTGCAGAGGACGGCCCTGCATGAGAGATGTGCTGCAGAGAAGGTTTAAACTACATCTCCCATGAACATCGGTATCCGCGATGACAACTTCCGGTTTCAAGTGACGAGTTCCGGTCTTTGCTCGAATTTATGGAATCACAAAACTACAACTCCCATAAGCATGATGGACTCTCCTCCAAGTGTTATCTCCGGCGGAACTTATGGCAAAGTGGATCAATAAAAGACTACATCCCCCATAAACACCAGACAAACGGCGTCACTTCCGCCGGAAGTCCACGGCCGCAATTATTTTTATAGTTTTGTTTAAAATACAACCTTTTCACAGTTAGAATTTTGTTAAATATAATGTGATTGTATAGTTCATTTAATTATTATGGCCCTAACATGTCTTTGGTATGAAAATGGCAAGACAAACCGTTTTAATAATTAATTAATAATTAATTAATATGTCACTTCCTGCTCTCTTTTGATTGGCTCCTAGCCTTTTAAATACCAAGCTACCAACACACTCCATTATGTCTTGATAAAGGCCCTGGTGAGGGCTGAAACATGTTGACAGCAGGAGTGTGAGTAGCTTACCACCATCTGGATTTTATCTTTATTTTTTTTATTTTTTATATTTATTCTCTTTGTGCAAGTGATTTTCAAAAGAAATTCCTCTTTGCCATTTTTATCCCATTGTTACATGTGCGGCTGCATATGTTTTTTTCATATGTTTTTTTCATATTTTGTATTTTTTGTCATCGTGTTTCCCATGTACTGTGAATAAAAATTGTAACCCCCTTCCTCTATTTTTGTTGTGGGAGTTACAATTTTTTTTCTGGAGAACCACTAAACCAAAGCAAGAAAGATTCTCCTATTCTGGAACCTAAAAGATACCTTTATGGGAGTCACTCAGTACCTCAAACTGTGAGTTGGGGTACGCTACATTTTGATAAATCTATTGTTTGGCTAAAGGAGAGAAAGATACCTTGATGGGTTTCCCACCTTCCTTCTGAGTGTGAGTGTTGGGTACGCATCTGTATGGTTTATCACATCTTTGAGTGGCTGTAGCGCTATAAGACTAACACCGGGTGTAATACAAGGGAAAAAGTCTGCATCCTTAAAGAAACCCTGATGTGCTTTATAGTCCCAGTTCAAGGTGCGAGTGGGGTACGCTTTGGAATCATTTTTAGTTAATCAGAGGTACTTAAGCCACACCTCACCTAAAACTTCCAATAGGGTTAAACAGAACATACTACACATTGGTTTTTTTCTTTGCCATTTTATTCCATGTTATCCTGTTTGGAGCTGTTGTGGTCAGATCTGTGATTTGGAATACACTACACCAGGACCGCGACTTCTTCTTTAAGAAGATAAAGATACCTTGATGAGTTTCATATCCGCCTTTCCAGTGTGAGTGTTGGGGTACGCATCAACTTCTCACACCTAACTCATCTATAGTCTTACTTGGTTGAACTCCTTGAGATCTGCACTGGGTGTTTGGAAAACGGTAGAAGCCACCACTCTTATAAAGAAACCCTGATGTGCTTGTATATCCCCGCTTAAAGTGTGAGTGGGGTACGCTTTGGATTCTATATAGTTCCCTAGAAGATTAAACAATTCTCTATAAAAGGCACTTATATTTACCTTGGTTTTTACAAAAGCTTACTACTCATTGGTTTTTTTATTATATCTGTTTTTTTCATACCACCTTTGTTGGAGTCCCTAGACCTAAATGGTCTGAATCTAAGAAGAATACCAGATAAAAAGAACATTCCATCCAACCCAAAAAGGAACGTTCGGGTGATGTTGTATTAATGTTTTCAGCGCTTGTGATGTATTGCAGTTTTCTAAATTCTGTTTTTTGTATCAAATTAGGAGACTTCGTCTGGTTGTCTACCAAGAATTTGAAGTTGAGACAGCCATCTCATAAGTTAGGCCCCCGGTTCATCGGCCCTTATAAGATCACCAGGGTTATCAATCCGGTGGCATTTCAGTTAGATCTGCCCCGTTCTTTGGGTATCAATAAAACATTTCATTGTTCCCTTTTAAAATGGGCGATTAGTAATCCTTCTTCCAGTGGAAGACCTTCCCCTCTTCTGATACGTGGCCAAAGGGAGTTTGTTGTTGAAAGGATTCTTGACTCCAAGATGGTTCGGGGTCGGCTGTCATTTTTGGTGCACTGGAAGGGGAATGGCCCGGAGGAGCAGTCGTGGGTGCGCAGTTGTGATCTTCATACCCCAGACTGATACGCTCTTTCTTCTCGCAGTTCCCCGATAAACCCGGTGGTAGGGGTTCTTTGACCCCTCGTCAGAGGGGGGGTACTGTAAGGGTCTCCTGCCCTGTGCTGCCACGTCGTCATGGCAACCGGGAGACAAGTGCTAGCGGAGTAACCTGAGCGCAGCTGATACTCCGGTTCGGGTCTTTTGCTGTGCAGTGGTTACAGGCTCTGTGCACGGCAGGGGATCCGGTGCTGGTTTTTGTGCTCACAGTCTGTGAGGTCTGAGTGGGGCGTGGACAGCACCTGCTTTATAAACCCTCTTCTCAGGTTAAGCAGATGCTGCTGAATTTTTGTTGGTTAGTCAGTTCCTGAAAGTTAGCCAGTACTGTGTAGCTTTGTATTTGTTGTTGCTTACTGCAAATAGGCCTGGGGATTTGGTACTACACTCTGCCAATCCAGACCTAGCAGTAAGACTGCAGTAAGACTGGAGTCAGTCGTTTAACTTGCTGGGGTTCTTTTGCTACTCTGTGAACTTAGCAAGTTTGCGGCTGTATTCTCAGACTTGCCTGCCTAAATCCTTTCTCAATGTGCAAGGTGTTCAGGTATCAGTTTAGTGGCAGTAAACTGAACCTGTGCACTGCAAGTGAGGATTAGGATTGTGGAGACTCTCCTTGTGTCTATTATTCCATCTCTGACCAAGGAGTTTACTGCCACACCCGTTGGTAACCCTTTAGGGTTTTGCTGTTGCCCTTAGCAACAGTATTTCGGGTTCTCTACGTATTAAAACACAACATCTTGCTTTTTCCATCTGAGCATTCCTAATACTAGGGAGACACCCAGTTTCTTAGCCTTTGGGCTTCTCTGTTCACTTTGTGTTTATTTTGTTACCCTATCACCTTCTGTGTATGTAATGTCATATTCCCCAGTCTGTCTGTGAGTTCATTTGTTTTGCATCCCTCTCCGTTCAGACACCAGTGCATTCCTGCAGGCACTGGTGTGCATAACAGTTCAGACACCAGTGCATTCCTGCAGGCACTGGTGTGCATAACAGTTCAGACACCAGTACATTCCTGCAGGCACTGGTGTGCATAACACTACCATACCTGATAACTCTCAGCCACCGCTGGGACCAAGACCCAATCTATTAATTCCACCACGCCTACTGCCCTACAGCTGCTCGCTCCACTCACTCCGGGCACCGTTCACTGCCGCAGCCTAGTGAAGCCTATGAAGCCAAGAGCTGTATTCTGGGGCTAAGTGCGCCCAGTCTTTCCTGCACGCTCCAGACACCTGACTTGGAGGCACTTTTGGCTCAGGTGGGAGTACTTGCTCTCCAGATAACACTGGTGCGCAGCTCCCGCTACTGCTGGGGACAGAACGGGCTGTACACAGTCACCGAAGCCCAGCGGTGATATTGGGAAGTGAGATGGCTGCCATTTTGGATCCTGGTCCTTGCCCATTGCATGGTTTGCCTTCTGCCTTCAATAAGGTTTAATATAAATAAGTGTCCTGACGGCTGGACCGGGGTCATTACACTAAATTGCAGCATTTGCCTGGAGGTGAAACTACCTTCTATTTATATGGTACCACTATAATCTACTTCCTTTCAGTCTACATGCAGAGCCCAGTAACAAGTATCATCTGAGTACAGCTCATTACACTCTGATTACAACCTCACAGTATATTATTTTGTGGATTTATCCACTGAATATATTTTGCCATTTGTGTCTCTCTGTGCTGAGTACTTCACGTCTGTGATCACACTGACCTCTAGTGGAATTTCTCAGTCATTACTGTTATTTGAGTTGCATTACATCATGTTTACTTGTCACCCCGACTAAGAATGTCATTTTGAACTGATTCATCTTGATGTAACCTCCTGACAGCGTACTACTGCTCCTTTTATTTATAGATCGTTTGTATTTTCCTATCTCTGAGAGGTCAGTCTCTTTGTAGCTGGCTTACCATGCCTCAAAAAAAGGTTAAAAGGTACCAATTCGGCCCCGCCTGTCCATCTCCTTGGTACCTCAAATTCAGGTGGTCCTTCTGAGACCGCTACATCATCTGCTTCTTCTTGTCAGACGCACAACCCAGCTGTAATGGCTGAAGACGTTTTAAGACACTCTAGATTAGGGGTGGGCAAAATATGGCCCGCGGGCTGGATGCGGCCCGCAAACCAATCCTGTCTGGCCCACTGCCTCCCACCAGCAAGCAATGACAAGCGGCCCGAACGGCTGAGCTGCTTGTCATTGCTCTGAGCTGCAGTACCTCCAAGCTGCCGGCGGCCAGTGTCAACGGCTGGGTTAAGCCAAAAAGGGGCGGAGCTACGTGCCGAGGAGGGGGCGGGGCTACATGGGACCTAAGGGGGTGGGGCTACACGGGACAAGAGCCAGACTTGTACAGAATAGATCCATCCTTCCTGCCACTGCCAGCCAGCCAGATCAGTAAAGTTAATGGGAAAAGTGAGTGAGAGAAAGAAAGAAAGGGGTGTGTGTGTGATAGTGTGTGTATATTTGTGTGTGCAGGCAGTGGCGTCAGTCTGTTTTTAGGTTTGGGGGAGAGATCTTTAGCTCTCGCTGTGCCAACCCCTCCCGTGTTCTGTCACCCCCAAAGTGTTCTGTCATCGTGTCACCCCCCCTGTTCTGTCACCGTGTCACCCCCGTGTTCTGTCACAGTGTCATGTTCTGTCACCCCCCGTGTTCTGTCACCATGTCACCCCCACCGTGTTCTGTCACCCCACATCCCCGTGTTCTGTCACTGTGTCACACCTTTCCCCAGGGGCCATAAGACACTGGATAATTTGTTTTCTGCACAATAATTATCCTAAATAGAATGTTAATGTGTAAAAGGGGACTCTACCTGCTGTAATGTGTAAAAGGGGACTCTACCTGCTGTAATGTGTAAAAGGGGGCTCTACCTGCTGTAATGTGTAAAAGGGGGCTCTACCTGCTGTAATGTGTAAAAGGGGCTCTACCTGCTGTAATGTGTAAAAGGGGACTCTACCTGCTGTAATGTGTAAAAGGGGGCTCTACCTGCCGTAATGTGTAAAAGGGGGCTCTACCTGCTGTAATGTGTAAAAAGGGGCTCTACCTGCTGTAATGTGTAAAAAGGGGCTCTACCTGCTGTAATGTGTAAAAGGGGGCTCTACCTGCTGTAATGTGTAAAAGGGGGCTCTACCTGCTGTAATGTGTAAAAGGGGACTCTACCTGCTGTAATGTGTAAAAGGGGGCTCTACCTTCCATACTGTGTAAAAGGGGCTCTATCTGGTGTAATGTGTGTAAGTGGCGCTGTGTGGCGCAATTTGAATAATGGAGACTATTGTGCATCCTAATATGAATCTGTATTATTTTTTACCCACACCCCTTCCGCATGAAGCACGTCCCTATATTTTTGGCAAGTGGGGAGATCAGCTATTTTGTATGTGGCCCTCGGATACTGAAAGGAAATGTCAAGTGGCCCCTCAGCTGAAATAATTGCTCACCCCTGCTCTAGATGGTCCTGTTGCTCTATGCTCTATACATTCTATGCTATCTGCATTTAAGTGCTGAAATAACCTCAGAACTTAACTCTAATATTCAAGCTTTGAGGTCCAGTATCAGTGAGATTGGCACTCGTACAGACTAAGATGAAAGAGATTGTTGTCTCTCACACAGATCTGATTTCAGCACATGACACCCTTCAGAAAGACATGGGCCCTCATTCCGAGTTGATCGCTCGCAAGGCGAATTTAGCAGAGTTGCTCACGCTAAGCCGCCGCCTACTGGGAGTGTATCTTAGCATCTTAAAATTGCGAACGATGTATTCGCAATATTGCGATAACAAACTACTTATCAGTTTCAGAGTAGCTTCAGACTTACTCGTCATCTGCGATCAGTTCAGTGCTTGTCGTTCCTGGTTTGACGTCACAAACACACCCAGCGTTCGCCCAGACACTCCTCTGTTTCTCCGGCCACTCCTGCGTTTATTCCGGAAACTGTAGCGTTTTTATCCACACGCCCCTAAAACGCCGTGTTTCCGCCCAGTAACACCCATTTCCTGTCAATCACACTACGATCGCCGGAGCGAAGAAAAAGCCGTGAGTAAAAATCCTATCTTCATAGCAAAATTACTTGGCGCAGTCGCATTGCGAACATTGCGCATGCGCACTAAGCGGAAAATCGCTGCGATGCGATGAAATTTACCGAGCGAACAACTCGGAATGAGGGCCATGGTCTCTATTTGTGATAAAGTCATTGATTTAGAAGACAGGTCTCGGTGAAATAATATCAGAATAAATAGGATTTTAATACCTACCGGTAAATCCTTTTCTCCTAGTCCGTAGAGGATGCTCGGGTCCACTTCAGTACCATGGGGTATAGACGGTTCTGCAGGAGCCATGGGCACTTTAAGACTTTTCAAGGGTGTGAACTGGCTCCTCCCTCTATGCCCCTCCTCCAGACCTCAGTTATAGGAACTGTGCCCAGGGAGACAGACATTTAGAGGAAATGATTCACTTTTATACTAATGGTGAGATTTATACCAGCTCACACCTCAACCATGTAGCACAACATGGCATTCAACATGACACACGCCAACAGGCATGAACCATTTACAGCAACATGCTAAAAACAAATGAAACACAACTTGTGTAACTATAAAGAACAAACTGCAGGTAAAGTATGCACTGGGTCGGGTGCCCAGCATCCTCTACGGACTAGTAAAAAAGGATTTACAGGTAGGTATTAAAATCCTATTTGCTCATACGTCCTAGAGGATGCTGGGGTCCACTTCAGTACCATGGGGTTATACCAAAGCTACAGTACGGGCGGGAGAATGCGGATGACTCTTCAGCACCGACTGACCAAACTTGAGGTCCTCATCGGCCAAGTGTCAAACTTATAAAATTTAGCAAATGTGTTTGACCCTGACCAAGTAGCTGCTCAGCAAAGTTGTAAAGCCGAGATGCCCCGGGGAGCAGCCCAGGATGAGCCCACTTTCCTAGTAGAATGGGCCTTCACCGACTTCAGTATCAGCAATCCTGCCGTGGAGTGAGCGTGATGAATCGTACCTCTGATCCAGCGCGCAATAGTCTGCTTAGAAGCAGGACACCCAATCTTGTTGGGAGCATACGGGGCAAACAGAGCCTCTGTTTTCCATATCTGAGCTGTTCTTGCGACATAAATCTTCAAAGCTCTAACCACATCTAGAGACTTTGACTCAGTGAAAATGTCAGTAGCCACTGGCAACACAATAGGTTGGTTTATGTGGAAAGATGAAACCACCTTTGGAAGAAATTGTTGGCGAGTTCTCAACTCTGCCCTACCTTCATGGAATATAAGGTAAGGGCTCTTGTGAGACAAAGCCCCCAACTCCGACACCCGCCGTGCGGATGCCAAGGCCAAAAGCATCACCACTTTCCTAGTGAGAAACTTCAACTCTATCTCCTGCAGAGGTTCAAACCAATCCGAGTGAAGGAACTGCAACACCACATTCAGGTCCCATGGTGCCACTGGAGGCACAAATGGAGGCTGGATGGGCAGAACCCCTTTCATGAAGGTCTGAACTTCTGGAAAGGAGGCCAATTGTTTTTGAAAGAAAACTGATAAGGCCGAAATCTGGACCTTGACTGACCTCAATCTAAGGCCTGCATCCACACCAGCCTGCAGGAAAATGGAGAAAACGTCCCAACTCAAACTCTTCCGTAGGAGCTTTCTTGGATTCACACCAAGACACATATTTTCTCCAAATACGGTGGTAATGTTTAGACGTTACTCCTTTCCTCGTCTGAATAAGAGTGGGGATGACTTCCTTGGGAATAGCCTTTCGGGCTAGGATCCGGCGCTCAACAGCCATGCCGTCAATCGTAGAGGCGGTAAGTCTTGATACACGCACGGCCCCTGCTGCAGCAGGTCCTCGCGAGGAGGAAGAGCCCGAGGATCTTCTATGAGCAACTCCTGAAGATCTGGATACCAAGACCTCCTTGGCCAGTCTGGGGCAATGAAGATTGCTCGAACTCTTGTTCTTAATATTTTGAGAACTTTTGGAATCAGTAGAAATGGAGGGAAAACATATACCGACCGAAACACCCACTGGGTCACCAGTGCATCCACTGCTATTTCTTGAGGGTCTCTCGACCTGGAACAATATTTCTTGTTTGGACGAGATGCCATCATGTCTACTTGAGGAACTCCCCAAAGACTTGTCACCTCTGCGAAGACTTCTTGGTGGAGGTCCCACTCTCCTGGATGGAGATCGTGTCTGCTGAGGAAGTCTGCTTCCCAGTTGCCCACTCCCGGAATGAAAATTGCTGACAGAGCTCTTACATGTCTTTCTGCCCAGAGGAGAATCCTTGTCACCTCTTCCATTGCCGCTCTGCTTTTTGTTCCGCCTTGCATGTTTATGTACGCGACTGCTGTTACATTGTCTGACTGGATCTGCACGGGATGATCTTGAAGATGTACCACTTGTAGAAGGCCATTGTAAATGGCTCTCAATTCCAGAACGTTTATGTGAAGGCAGGCTTCCTGACTTGACCATTTTCCTTGGAAGCTTTCCCCCTGTGTGCAAGCTCCCCAGCCTCGGAGACTTGCATCAGTGGTTATTAGGACCCAGTCGTGAATCCCAAACCTGCGTCCCTCTAGTAGGCGAGAACTGTGTAGCCACCACAGGAGCGAAATCCTGGCTTTGGGGGACAGGATTATACTGGTGCATGTGTAGGTGGGATCCGGACCACTTGCCCAACAGGTCCCACTGGAATACTCTGGCATGAAATCGGCCAAACTGTATGGCCTCGTAGGCCACTACCATTTTCCCCAACAACCGAATGCATTGATGGATCGACACGCTTGTTGGTTTCAATATTTGTCTGACCATTTTCTGGATTTCCAAAGCCTTTTCCATTGGAATAAATACTCTCTGTACTTCTGTGTCCAGAAGCATCCTTAAAAAGAACAATTTTGTCGTTGGTTTCAACTGCGACTTTGGAAAATTCATGATCCAACTGTGTTGTTGGAGTATTGACAGGAAGAGTGCGATGTTCTGCACCAACTGTTCCCTGGATCTCGCTTTTATCAGGAGTTCATCCAGATAAGGAATTATATTGACTCCTTTTTGACAAAGGAGGACCATCATCTCCGCCATCACCTTCGTGAATACCCTCGGTGCCTAGGAGAGTCCGAACGGCAACGTCTGGAACTGGTAATGGCAATCATGTACTGCAAATCTCAGATAAGCTTGGTGAGGATGATAAATGGGAACATGCAAGTAAGCATCCTTTATATCTACTGACACCATGAAGTCCCCCTCCTCCAGACTGGAAATCACTACCCTCAGCGATTCCATCTTGAACTTGAACCAAATCAGGTAGAGATTCAGATTTTTCAGGTTTAAAATCAGTCTGACTGAGGCGTCCGGCTTCGGAACTACGAAGAAGCTTGAATAAAAACCTTCTCCTTGCTGTGACAAGGGTACCAGGACAATGACCTGATCCTGACATAATTTTTGAATTGCCGTTGTTACTGCCTCTCTTTCTGGAAGAGAAGCTGGCAAGGTCGATTTGAAAAATCGGCATGGGGGGACGTCTTAAAACTCTAGTTTGTACCCATTTGTAAGACCCATGGGTCCAGGCCAGATTGAATCCAGATTTAACTGAAAAGTTTCAGACATGCTCCCACCTGAGCGAACTCCCGCAAGGAGCCCCAGCGTCATGCTGCAGATTTGGCAAAAGCAGGTGTGGACTTCTGCTCCTGCGATCCGGGAGACACTGCAGATTTCTTTCCTTTTCCCCTTCCTCTACCTGCAAAAGAAGGGGGAACCTTTGGCCATTTTGTATTTGTTGGGCCGAAAGGACAGCATGTGAGAGTGATGTGTCTTTTTCGCCGGTGTAGGAGCATAAGGCAAGAATGTCGACTTACCTGCGGTAGCCGGCGAGACTAACACATCCAGCCCATCACCCAACAAGGCCTCACCTTTATATGGGAGAGCCTCCATATTTCTTTTGGATTCTGCATCAGCATTCCACTGGCGAATCCACAACGTGCTCCGAGCCGATACTGCCATTGATCCCAAGAGACCAATATATTTCATGGTTTCTAGTACGTACGCAGCAGCGTCTTTGATATGACCTAACGTTAGGAGTATCTCGTCTCCATCTATTGTGTCAATGTTTAATGACAAGTTTTCTGACCACTTCTCAATAGCACTACTCACACATGCACAGACAATGGTAGGCCTGAGTAGTGTCCCATTGGCCACATCAATAGATCACCTCACTCGTGCCTGTCGGCTCCTTAAGTGAAGCCATTCCAGGCGCAAGGAGAAACACCTTTTCTCTTTTATGACAGGGTCCTGTCTAAAATGCGGGGTGACTCCCACCTTTTGGAAAAAGGTAAGCTGCCTGAATTCCTTTTGGGAACCTGAAATTTCTTTTCAGGTTAAATCAGACTCCCTCCAAGAGACTGTTCAACTCTTGAAGGTGGAGGGAAAATTACATTACTTCTTTACTAAAGTAAACCCTCTCCTTGTGGTAAAAGAGGGGGCTTCGTAACTTCTAACACCACCTTTATAGCTAAAACATGTTTTGAATGCTTTTTTGCTAACTTAGGACCTATTCCCCTGGAATCACTAGTGTCAACACAGGAATCAGAGTCCGTGTCAGTATCAGTTTGTATTACTTGTGCAAATTTGTATGTGACCCAGAGGGGTCCCTGTGGATGAAAGGCAGAACTATTAAAATCACATCCTAAACAGATTATTTTCTGTATGAGATTCAGTCCAACCTATTACTGATATGATTCACACTATCATGTAACCTTTCACCCAGTCAGGCTCTTGATGTCATATTACACCGCTGTGTCCCTAACATGTCTCCCATAGAGGAAGAGTTCCCTGCCACAGACATGTCACACACGTGCACAACCACACCAGACACTCCGGGACTTATAGCGGACAGACCCACAGTAAAATCTGTCAGAGGGACACAGATAGGATTTGCCAGTTCACAACCCAGCACCAGTAACACAATGTCTGTGAACACAAAATGCCCACTGACATGCAGCGCTTTTATAATGTTAATCACACAATTATATAGCACCAAATTCACTGTGCCCCCCCCTGTTTTGCACCCTGATACTTATTCAGCAGTGGAGGAGGACCAGCGTTCTTCTCTGCAGTCTGGAAGAGAGGAAATGGCACTGAGCAGTGTGCTGGCTGACTGAGAAGGAAGCTCCTCTCTTCAATAGCGTGTTACTCCTCAGCTTTTATGAGGTCATTTTTTATACTGGCGGAGGTAGGACTGTGCCTCAGCAACTTAACATAGAAACATAGAATTTGACGGCAGATAAGAACCACTTGGCCCATCTAGTCTGCCCCTTTTTTTTTTATCCTTTAGGCAATCTCAACCCTTTTTGAACCTGAATTCTTTGTAAGGATATTCATATGCCTATCCCAAGCATGTTTAAATTGCTCTACAATCTTAGCCTCTACCACCTCTGATGGGAGGCTATTCCACTTATCCACTACCCTTTCTGTGAAGTAATTTTTCCTTAAATTTCCCCTGTACCTCCCCCCCTCCAGTCTCAATGTATGCCCTCGAGTTCTAATACTTCTCTTCCTTTGAAGAATGTTTCCCTCCTGAACTTTGTTAAGACCCTTGATATATTTGAAAGTTTCTATCATGTTCCCCCTTTCCCTTCTCTCCTCCAAACTATACATGTTAAGATCTTTCAGCCTTTCCGGGTAAGTTTTGTGATGTAGGCCATGCACCATTTTAGTTTCCCTTCTTTGCACACTCTCTAATGTATTTATATCTTTCTGGAGATATGGTCTCCAGAACTGGACATAGTATTCCAGATGGGGACGCACCAATGACCTATACAGTGGCATTATCACTTCTTTTTTCCTGCTACTGATTCCTCTCCCTATGCAACCAAGCATCTGACTTGCCTTCCTCATTGCTTTGTTGCATTGCTTTCCTGCCTTCAAGTCACTTGAAATAGTGACTCCTAAATCCCTTTCCTCCTCAGTAGTTTCCATTATAGTACCCTTGATACTATATTTAGCCTTTGGGTTTTTGAGACCCAAGTGCATGATTTTGCATTTTTTAGCATTAAACTGTAGTTGCCACATTTTTGACCATTTCTCAAGCCTACCTAGGTCATCAATCATTTGTTTTACCCCTCCCGGTTTGTCTACCCTGTTGCATATCTTTGTAACATCTGCAAAAAGGCATACCTTCCCTTCAATACCATCTGCAATGTCACCAACAAAGATATTAAAGAGAACTGGACCAAGTACAGATCCCTGGGGTACTCCACTGGTAACATTTCCCTCCATAGATTGAACTCCATTCACTACAACTGTCTGTTTCCTATCCTGCAACCAGGTTCTTATCCATTTAACCGTTTTATAATCCACCCCCACACTTTCAAGTTTATTTAGCAGTCTGCGATGTGGGACAGTGTCAAATGCCTTACTAAAGTCTAGATATGCTACATCTACAGCTCCCCCTTGATCTATTATTTTCATCACAGAGTCAAAAAAGTCAGTAAGATTTGTTTGGCATGATCTACCACCATTAAGTCCATGCTGTTTTGGATCCTGTAAGTGGTTGAATTTAAGATATTCCACAACTCTTTCTTTTAATAGTTTTTCCATTACTTTCCCTACTACTGATGTAAGGCTTACTGGTCTGTAGTTACTTGCTTCTTCCTTGCTTCCACTTTTGTGCAGTGGAACTACATTTGCTCTTTTCCAGTCCTCTGGAATAGCACCTGTATTTAGTGACTGGTTAAATAATTCTGTTAAAGGTGTAACCAGCACATCTTTTAGCTCTTTGAGTATCCTTGGGTGTATCCCATCTGGTCCCATTGATTTATCCACTTTTAGTTTTGAAAGTTCTGTTAGGACCTTCTCCTCTGTAAATGTACTTTCATCTGCCTTATTTTTATGAATGTCCTTGCAACTTAACTGTGACCCTATCCCTTCCTCTGTAGTAAATACTGAGCAAAAATAATTATTTAGGTGATCTGCTATTGCCTTGTCTCCCTCCACCAAATGCTCACTCTCTGTCTTAAGTCTTATTATTCCTCCATTTGATTTGCTTCTTTCGCTTATATACTTTAAAAAAGTTTTGCCCCCTTTATCTACTGACTGGGACATTTTCTCCTCAGCTTCTGCCTTTGCACGTCTGATCACTTTCTTAGCATCCTTCCGTCTGTCCAGATACACCTCTTTGTCATTATTATTTTGAGTCTGTTTGTATTTCCTAAAAGCCATCTTTTTTGCTTTCACACTAGTTGCTACTTCTTTTGTGAACCACACTGGCTTTCTTTTCCTGGTGTTTTTCCTAACCCTTTTGATACAAAGGTCTGTTGCACTTAGTATTGCACTTTTCAGTTTTTCCCACCTCTCCTGCACTCCTTCCAAGTTCCTCCAGTCCACCAATGAATCACTTAAACATCTCCCCATTTTTGCAAAGTCAGCATTTCTAAAATCCAACACCTTTATTTTTGTGTGACAGGTGTGACAGGGAATTTATGCCCCTTATTTATGCCAGTTTCCATAGGTTTCATGCTGCCCAGGGCTCCCACCGCCCCGCACCCTGCAGTGCCTGTGTATGTGTGGGAAACACGGCGCGATGCGCTCCTGCCAGCCGCGCGGTACCTTTAGCCGTCACTTTCTTGATTGAAGATCTGTCTGCTAACACTCACCTGTCTTCTGACTTCTGGCTCTGTGAGGGGGGTGACAAACGTGCTGTGGGAGTGAGCATCTAGGTACGGCTAGCATTCAGTTCCCTTCAGAAGCTAATGGTGTCCTGTCAGCGAGAAGCAAAGCCATGGAATTATTTAGGAAGTTGGTTCCTGCTTCTGCCACCTCAGTCCCACGAAGCAGGGAGTCTTATGCCAGCAGTTCTCCCTGAAAATAAAAAACCTAACATAAGTCTTTTCAGAGAAACTCAGTAGAGCTCCTCAGAGTATATCCAGGATGCCTGGGCACATTTCTAAAACGGAGGTCTGGAGGAGGGGTATAGAGGGAGGAGACAGTTCACACCCTTGAAAAATCTTGAAGTGCCCATGGCTCCTGCGGAACCGTCTATACCCCATGGCACTGAAGTGGACCCCAGCATCCTCTAGGACGTATGAGAAATTGGCGTTTCGGATTCTGCTACAAATGCTGAGCTTTATGATAATGCCACGGTTCTCTTTTCAGAAACTTTCACCGAAGGCTTCTGCCGCTGACCTTCTTATTGATAGGATCCATAGACTCCCAAAGTCCACACAGGCCCCTATCCAAGCACAGAGGGACAGTCTGCTCAGGGTGCACTTTTTTCATATTAAAGAACACATTCTACAGGCTACTTTGCCTTCCTCATCCACAGCTGAGTGCCTGGATAATCTGCAGATATTTCTCCTGTGACGCTGGCCAAAAGGCGTCTATTCCACCCAAGGAAATGTACAATACAAATTGGTATTTCCTACTAAGGTTATTGTAATGCGAAACAGCGCCTTCACAGTGATACCTTCACCCGAGGATGGCCCTGGTATTCTGAAAAAATAGGATTTTAATACCTACCGGTAAATCCTTTTCTCGTAGTCCGTATGGGATACTGGGATGGTCTTAGTACCATGGGGTATAGATGGAGTCCATTGGAGCCTGGCACTTTAAAACTTCTACAGAGTGTGCTGGCTCCTTCCCTCTATGCCCCTCCTGTAGACTCTTTCTAGGAAAACTGTGCCCGAGGAGACGGACATACTTTGAGAGGAGGAAAAGAGACAAGAAAGTGGTGAGAACGAACCAGCACACAACATAACAAGAGGATAGCAACACTAACTACAACTTGAAAATAGGGACAGCAAAAGCAGACCCAAACTACAACACAAAAGAACAACTCGTGCTGGAAAATATCAAAGCACAGAGGCGGGCGCCCAGTATCCCCTATGGACTACGAGAAAAGGATTTACCGGTAGGTATTAAAATTCTATTTTCTCTAATGTCCAAGGGGATACTGGGATGGTCTTAGTACCATGGGGAAGTTCCAAAACTCCAAACCAGGCGGGAGAGTGCAGAGACCCCATCAAAACTGATTGACCAAACTGAAGATTCTCAGATTCTCAGTAGCTAAGGTGTTGAACCTTTAAAAACTTTACAGCGTGTTCGAACCCAACCAAGTAGCTGCCCAGCATAACTGCAAAGCCGAGACACCCCGGGCAGCCACCTAGGAAGAACCCACTGACCGTGTGGAGTGGACCTGAACAGACCTCGGCAGCGGCAAAGCCGCCAATGAGTGAGCCTGCTGGATCGTAAGCTTGATCCAACACACAATAGACTGCTTTGAAGCATCATAGAGAACAAAAAGCGGGTCTGATTTTCTGAGATGAGCTGGCCTCTTGACATAAATCTCCAAAACCCGAACCACGTCCAAGGACATTGGTGTAATAGACATGCCAGTGACAACCAGAACCATCGGCTAATTTATATGAAATGCTGACACCACCTTAGGCAAGAATGTCTAGCGAGTTTTAAGCACCGCTCTATCCTCATGAAATACCAGAGAAGGACTCTTAAAGGATAAGGCCCCTAATTCCAAAACACACCTCACTGAGGCCAAGGCCAACAACATGATAGCCTGCAATGTCAAATACTCCATGTCCACCTTGTGGAAAGGTTCAATCAAACCGATTGGAGAAGGGCCAGAACCAAATTGAGAACTCACGGCGCTGTGAGAGGCACAAAGGGTGGTCAACTATGAAGGACACCTGTCAAGAACATCTGGACCACTGGAAGAACAGCCAATTGTTCCCTGGAAGAAAAAGACAAGGCTAAGATTTGAGCTGTTATGGAGCCTAAACGTAGGCCCACATCAACAACAGCCTGCAGGAAATGCAAGAAATGTCCCAGATGAAAATCCACAGCAGAATACTGTTGACCCTCAAACCTAGAGACACATTTCTTCCATATGCGATGGGTCACTGCTATGGTGGCCAATCCCGGGATCAGTGGGATCCCGGGATTTAGGGCCCAAAATTGCCGGTATTCAATCCCGGGGTTTGAGGGATCAGTGTTGAGCGTCCACAAGACACTCAGATGCTGCCCAGCGTCCTCCTTCTGGACCCCCAGCGCAGCGTGAGAGGTCACGCTGCGTGTTCAGCCGCCAGCAGCTTTCAAAGGATGTTCCCCTCCCGCCCGCCCCCGGTATATGGTGAGTTATATGTGCGGGGCAGGGTGGGGCGAGGGGGCGGCCACCTAGCTAAAAGCCAATCCCGGGTATCCCGGTATTGGCCATTTTTCAATCCCGATACCCGGGATTGAGAAAAATGCCCCCCAACCATGGAGGCTTGCATCCATTGTCAACAGAATCCAATCCTGAATTCAGAACTGTCGACCCTCCAGGAGGGAGATCAGTAACCACCATAAGAGGGAAATCCTGGCGTTTTGTGAATGGCATATCATCTGGCGCATGTGCAGATGTGACCCAGACCATTTGTCCAGCAGATCCAGCTGGAATGGTCATGCATGGAATCTTCCTTACCGAATTGTGTCGTAGGAGGACATCATCTTTCCCAGTAAGCTTATGCAAAGATGTACCGAGATTTTGTTCAACTTCAAAATGGAACAGACCATCGTCTGAATTATCTTTGAGTTGTCCATAGGAAGGAACACCTTCTGAGACACCGTATCCAATATCATTACCAGGAACTGAAGCCTCTGCATAGGTTCTAGGTGGGATTTCTGCAGATTGAGAATCCACCCATAATCCGTGAGTAGTCGTGTTTGAAGGCTGATCTTTTCCATCAACTGTGCTCTGAATATAGCCATTATGAGGAGATCGTCCAAGTATGGAACGATGTTCACTTCCTGCTTGTGGAGTTATAGCAACATCTCTGCCATCACCCCTGATAACACCCTCAGTGCCGTTGATAGACCGAAAGGCAAGGCCTGGACCTGGTAGTGACTGTCCTGCAGTGCAAACCTGAGGTAAGTCTGAAGAGGCAGCCATAATGGGATGTGAAGATATGCATCCTTAATATTCAGAGATACCAGGAATTCCCCTTCTTCCATGTCACGCTTGGCTTGAGTTGGGGATCTGACGACTGAAAATTGACTGAGGGAGCAGCTATCGGCAAAGGAAGGAAACAAGGTGGCTGAATGCAGTTCTTACTCATGGATTGAAGATTTAGGCCCGAAGATGTAGAGGGGTAGGCAATGAGGACAATGACCCGGAATGATACACTGAAGAAAGAGGAATCCAGTTTTAATGAGACCTCAATCATACACAACGACTAGGGGGTAAATTTACTAAGGTGGGAGATTTTTAGAACTGGTGATGTTGCCCATGGCAACCAATCAGATTCTACTTACCATTTATCTAGCTGCTTCTAGCAGATAATAGATATAATCTGATTGGTTGCTATGGGCAACATCACTAGTTCTAAAAATCTCCCACCTTAGTAAATTTACCCCACGGAGAGAAGTCTGAGTGAATTCTGAAAAACGAAAGGTTAGTGACTTGTAAACGATGCTGAAGAAGTGACTTGTGATTTTTAAACAATGCTGAAGAGAGGATCACTGTGAGCACCATCATCAAATGGAGACCCTCTACCAGATAGATGGCCCAGTGGGCAGGTGGACTGGGAGCAAAGGACTGCAATAACAGAACTGACCACCAGGCGGAACCAGGATACCAGGGGTTAACCTGGGAGCGCAGAGCGCAGGGCACCTTACAGCAGCAAGTAACTTGAAGTACTGGCAACATAGCTAAGCATCAACCCCTTTTTATAAAAGAAGCCTGTACCGGATTGGCTGGACGCGAACTGGGATACCTATTGACTTTGATTGGTCTCTAACATGGTGGCTCCCTGCACAGAGGACACATGTGGAACCAGCACACAGCCACTACCTCTGGCCTCAGCCTCCCAGACGCCACACTCCAGCAACAGAATACTTGGAAACAGACACCTCCGGCTACCATGCTCCGCTCCCCAGGACCCAGACCCCGGCCTCCAGGTGCCCGGCAGCCGCACCAGAGGAGCTTGCTGCTGTAGGTCCTATCCATCGCAGCGACACCAGCCAGCTAAGAGGAAGGCCACAGGGACCAGAACCGGTGGTAAGACTCCGGATGCTGACAGTACCCCTCTTTTTAGGGTGATCTCCGAACACCCACGCTGCTTAGTGGGATTCTTGGCATGAAAGGCACAAATCAGTCTTGGAGCATGAACATCCTCTGCAGCCACCCAAGATCTTTCCTTCGGACCATATCCTCTCCAGTCTATGAGATACTGGAGACGACCATGGGGGTAATTCTGAGTTGACGCAGCAGGAAATTTTTTTAGCAGTTGGTCAAATCCATGTGCACTGCAGGGAAAGCAGATATAATATGTGCAGAGAGAGATAGATTTGGGTGTGGTGAGTTCAATCTGCAATCTAAATTGCAGTGTAAAAATAAAGCAGCCAGTATTTACCCGGCACAGAAACAAAATAACCCACCCAAATCTAACTCTCTCTGCAAATGTTATATCTGTTCCCCCTGCAGTGCACATGGTTTTGCCCAACTGCTAACAAATTTCCTGCTGCGATTAACTTGGAATTACCTCCCATACCTCTTGCGGAAGTCAAGAAACTTATGAACCTCGAATTCCTAATTTTGAGCAGCTTGAACCTTGGGAGGTTAAGGGAAAGCTGCCCTAAATTATTTAGTTCAAGAGGCTTTAGTAGAGAAATGTGAAAGGTATTGGGAATTTTCAAATAGGGAGACAGTTTCACCTTGTAAGAAACAGAATTCAACACTGTTTTAATAGGATACGGACCGATGAATCTTGGAGCAAACTTTTTGGTAGGACCTTTGAGTCTGAGGTTTCTGGTGGATATCCAAACACGATCTCCCACTTTGAGACTAGGAACATCCCTATGTTTCCGATCAGCGTAGGTCTTTTATTTCTGGGAAGTCTTAAGTAGCGCCTTATGAATTTGTCTCGAAAATCTTAGTGAACTTACGAAGAGCGGATTCAGCAGCAGGAACCTCAAGAGGTGGGAGAGATTAGAAGGAAGGAACTCGTGGATGAAAACTATAAGGAGTGGAATTGGTAGAAGAATGATATAGATTATTGTATGCAAACTCAGCAAATGGGAGGTAATTTATCCAGTCTTCCTGAGCAGGAGACATGAACATCCATAAGAAAGTTTCCAGATCTTGGTTGACTCTTTCAGTCTGTCCGTCAATCTGGGGATGGTAGGCTGAGAACTTGATTTCTAGGACAGAGCTGAGAGCTTTCCAGAACTTGGCGACGAATTGAGGACCCTGATCAGAAACTATTTCCTGTGGAAGGCCATGCAAATGAAAAATCTATGAGAAAAACAATTTGGATAGCTGAGGAGCAGAGGGAAGACCGATGAGAGGTATGAAGTGAGCCATTTTCAAAAATCATTCCACAATGACCCAAATGGTGTTGTGCCCTCTGGAGACTGGCAAATCGGTTATGAAATCCATAGAGATGTGAGTCCAAGGGTTTTGATGTGTTGGAAGTGGATGAAGAAGACCCAAGGGAGATGTTCGTGGGCTTTTATGTTGAACACACTTGGAACAGGCTGCTACAAATTCAAAGACATCCGTTTTAAGATGAGGCCACCAGTAGAATCGCTGAATGAACTTGAGAGTCTTAAGACCACCGGCATGACCCATGAAAGATGAAGAATGAGCCCACGTAAGCAATTTCCTGGAAAATTCTGGTGCTACAAAAGTTCTCCCCGGAGGAGGTAGAGGAACAGTATGAGTTGAAGCAAATGAAGCCGGATTTAGAATAAATTGTTTCTCAGAGGAGTTGAGTGAATCATTTGTTTGAAAAGAACCAGAAATTGCATCTGCTCTTTGATTTAAGGTTCCTGGGTGGTTAAAGAGTTTGAAGGAGAACCGAGAGAACAAGAGAGCCCACCTGGCTTGCCATGGGTTTAAACAACGAGTTTACACAATGGGTTTTAGCCATCATGGAAGGACTTGGAGGAGAAGATGGAATGGAAGAAGATTCTGAATGATCAGGACTGGGACTCAATGTTAGTTGATTAGGAAGACGAAAAGGTCTCAAGTCAGTTTGAGAGGTTTCCTGTTGAGGACGAGGTTTAGCTTTCTTATGAGATGATTTTCCAGTTCTGCCCATTCTTCAGCATAACATTACGGAGATTAGAGAACAAGGTCCGGAGGCCAGTAGCGACATAGCAGAAGTATTGAAGTGTGGAAGTAGGGAGGCATCAGTGAGCATAGACCCCCAGTGGCCATCGGTTACAGAAACATTGTGAGGTCAGTTGTTTATGGGTAATAGAAAGAAGATGCCATCCTTGAGCGATAAAGTGATACGTCGTAGCTATACTGATGACCCAAGAGCTCTAATTGGATCTTACGGGGATCGAGGGGAGCATTAGGAAAAAAAACCCAGCAGCAGTCAAACAGTACAGAGGATGTAGTCAGCACAGTCTGCCACCAGTGGGAGTCGACAGAGCAGGAGTGGAGGCCAGGCAATAATAATAATAATAAAAGCAGTTCAGACGACCACTCACTACCCAGGTAGGGCCGCAACGGTAGAAGTCCCTGATAGAAATCACTGAGTCTGTAGTGAAGGGCACTGATCATTATTATTATTATTATTATTATTATTATCCTTTATTTATATGGCGCCACAAGGGTTCCGCAGCGCCCAATTACAGAGTACATATGCACATAATCAAAACAGGAAAACAGTGACTTACAATTGAAGACAATTTAGGACAAGTACAGGGTAACTAAGCATAACTACACCAGTAAATGACAGAGATAAGTTCCAGGTGGCCAAAAAAACTGCGTGATTTGGGCAGTTGAGGATTATTAAAGTAAGAAAAGGATAAGCACATGAGGGAAGAGGGCCCTACTCGTGAGAGCTTACATTCTAAGGGGAGGGGTAGACAGACAGGGGTGACACAGATGGGGTACATAGAGAACGTGGAACAGAGGGTTAGGATGAGATTTGGCTGGGTTTGGTAAAGAAATTGGTCTTAAGAGCCCGTTTTAAGTTTTGTAGAGCGGTGGAGAGTCTGAGGGGGACTGGTAAAGAATTCCAGAGGAAGGGAGCAGCACGTGAATAATCTTGTCGATAGGAGTGGGAGGAAGTAATCAGAAGACAGGAGAGCCGGCGTGCATTAGCAGAGCGAAGAGGATGGGTGGGCGAGTAAAGGGAGATAAGGTCAGAGATGTAAATGGGAGAGGAGTAGGTGAGTGCTTTGTAAGTGAGTGTGAGAAGTTTGAATTGGATTCTGAAAGGGAAGGGAAGCCAGTGAAGGGCTTGTAGGAGAGGGGAGGTGGACGTAGTGCGTTTGGTGAGGAAGATAAGCCGGGCAGCAGCATTGAGGATAGATTGGAGTGGAGAGAGGTAATTGTCAGGGAGGCCAGTTAGGAGGAGATTACAGTAGTCCAGTCTGGAAATAATCAGTGAGTGAATAATGATCTTAGTGGCATCCTGGGTGAGAAAAGGTCTGATTCTGGAAATGTTTTTGAGATGAAAATGACAGGTTTGTGAGAGGTGCTGAATGTGTGGTTTGAAGGAGAGGGAGGAGTCAAGGATTACACCAAGACAGCGTACTTGGGGGCTAGAGGAGATAGTCGTGCCATCAATGGATAATGAGATAGTGGGAGGTGAGGTTGTGCGGGAGGGTGGGAAGATGATCAGCTCAGTCTTAGACATGTTGAGTTTAAGAAAGCGCTGGGACATCCAGGAAGAGATAGCAGAGGAGAGGTAGATTTGAGTGTCATCAGCATAGAGGTGATACTGGAAATTAAAAGAACTAATGAGTTCACCTATAGAGAGAGAAAAGGAGAGGACCAAGAACAGAGCCTTGGGAGACACCAACAGTTAGTGGAAGTGGGGGCGAGGTAGCATAATGAGAGGAGACATAGAAGGAACGATCAGAGAGGTAGGAGGACAGCCAGGAGAGGGCAGTATCACGCAGACCAATGGAGTGAAGGATTTGCAGAAGGAGAGGGTGGTCCACAGTGTCAAAAGCAGCAGAGAGGTCAAGAAGAATAAGCAGAGAGTAGTGGCCCTTAGATTTGGCGGCATGGAGGTCATTGCAGACTTTTGTGAGGGCAGTTTCAGTGGAGTGGAGAGAGCGGAAACCAGACTGGAATGGGTCAAGCAGTGAGTGAGAGGAAAGAAAGACAGTGGGGCGATTATAGACAATACGCTCAAGAAGTTTGGAGGCAAAGGGGAGGAGAGAGATGGGTCCACTTAGTATGAGTTTCCAATTGTTCCTTTATCCATAATATAATGTCAATACTAATGGTAGTCTAACTAATATAAATGTATGATCAATATAGTTTTAAGCGTTCTAGCATACGCAGCAATGTTAAATGTTTTTAGTGCACACATTATTATGTTTTAATCATTGCACATTTCGTATCATTCCAGCCCGGGGCGAGGGTTCCGTCATGCACCTGGTTGCCAGGACACGCTGGTCGCCTAGGCGACGCTACCAACCCTGGTCTCCAGGAAGCCGACGTCTCCGCGACTCCAGGGCGGAAGTACGTCATCACGCAGCACTGTAAAGCCAGGCCGGGGTGTGTCCCAAGCCTGGGGCCGGGAGCTCGTCCCGTTCGCTGGTCTTCTTCTTCTGTATAAAAGGTATGTTGTGTTCACTTATTTTGTTGTATCACCTTGAAAAAGGGGCGTTGTGGCCCCGAAACGTCGGACACTGAGTGATGAAATAAATGCACTTTACTGACTGTGAGTAGACCCGTGAGCGCCGCCGCTGCTGGGCTTGTTATATATATATATATATATATATATATATATATATATATATATATGGCGAAGTTTCCCCAGGGCGCTAATGAATTCCTTTGGTATATCTAAATTTCTTACTTTTAATAAAACTTCATAATTCACTTATATTAGAACTTTCATAAAATCAATTCTGTTTATTTAACAAAGTACAATTGGATACATTATGTCACAATATGTCTACAGTGACCAATAACAAAGTTTTGTACAGATGTTTATGTTGATTCCAGTATATTTCAATCACAAAACAACAGAGA